>NW_016912318.1:231001-280457 GCF_001483705.2 Eufriesea mexicana
TATAAACCGATCAATATTTTCTAGAAGCAAATGGAAAAGTTATTTTGGGTAACAAAATTAAGTTGCGTGGTCCCTACAGGGAGGTGAAACGTAGGTTAGGAAAAGCATAAAATGGGGGTCCTCGACGACCAAAACAGAGTCCTTAGAAATTAATTGTGACCGGTACGAGCGTGATTCACTCGGTGTTGAAAGAGAGTTAACTGAGCCGTTTACTGCACAAATCGATTAACTCCACTTTTTGAAAAATCTTAAATTAAGTGTCAAAGCACTTGGTTTAGTCGTAACTTTTTATATTTATAATAATTTTCCCCGATGATTAAGATTAACACCATTAAACGACAAAAATTTGTTGGCCACTGAATAATAAATAATTTATTTCAGAGGTCGCTTTGATTACCTCCGTACTCTAATGTAAATCGTTGAAATAATGCAACTCGAATGCACTAGCAAGCCATGAATGAGAACGGAGAATTTTTTAGTGCCGTCTTATCCGAATTTAAGTAAAATTTGGTAAAATTTAAATTTATTACTTTTTTCACTTGCCAGATCGATTAACTCTTCCAGTAACGTAAAAATGGTAACATTACCAACGATTACCTTTTGACTGTTTTTTCTTATAAATTTTATATACCGTTAGATGAAAGTTACATTTGTATTTACGCATTCTGCAATATTTATTTCGATTTAAATTATAAAGGGAATTTTGAAAAACAGTATACATTATTTCACTGCATTTCTCCACTTTTTGTTTTATGGAGTTAATCAATTTGTGCAATGAACGGCTCATATGTTTTACCGCGTTTACGCGAGGAAATGAACGTGATAAAATGGTAGTTGAAACACCCTGATCAAAATGATAGCACAGGTATGAAAACTAGATGAACGAGCTTCGAGCATCGTGGGAAAAAATCATTATCATCATCATAGTAGACGTAGAAGATACTTGAAGATGGAAACCATGAAACACTGAATTTTTATTTATATTTTTATTTTATTGAAACTTACGGGCAAAGCCCTTTTCAATGAAGAGATATAAAACATGCACACACAAAATAGGAAAAACTATACAGCAGACAACGAAAGGTACAACACTGTACACCAAGTTACATGGAAAAAATAAAATTAAGTTGAACAGGATTAAGTAATAATAAATAATGCCACGAAATGATGACAACATGTTGTTACGTGGTCTCTAAAAATTTGAACAATTCGATGCAATTCGATTTTTGTGTGTTTTCTTTGCGTTACCTTAGTATTCTTTTCCTAAGTTAAATTAATTTTATGAGTTTTATATTTATATTATTCTTTTCTCTTTGTTCTGTCAGTTTTTGGTGTCTCAAAACCAGTTTTCTCCTATCCTACACTATTTAACCCTCTATGGGCTCCTGTAACTTTCAAGTTACATGCCAATGTATGTTTATTTTATTAAATACTGCATTCAACGTTACCGTCTTGATCACTCCAGTTCGCCATTTTTCTTTCGTTATATTTATAATTACTTTTACAATACTCCCCGTGGGTCTATTTTCAAAAATTCTAATTCTTTTTCATTTATCGGTTATTCGATCATGATAGGTTAGGTCCTCTATGGCTCCCTATGACCTTTTTTCCACAAGATAACGTGGAGAATTATCTTGTCTATTTATTTGCACATTATCTTGGCACAATAGTACAAACGTTGTTAATTCAAGCTTTCAATATGAATTCGTTATAACAAAATTGTCAAAACTGCCGAATTTATTGATTGATATTTGTTGATTTTATGTTACATAGAATTCTTGTAGTCAAGAAAAATATATATTCGGTTCATAGAGGGTTAACGCAGATCGATGGTGCAGATAAAAATTGTTCTTGTATCAAGATGGATAACAAATGTCCGATCAGGGTGCGCGTTTCTAATCGTCGGTGGTCAGAGTAATGGGTGCCTGAGGGTGCCATAATCGATAACTCGGTGCCGCTGAATGTCACGTTAACTCTTGCTCGATAACGATTTTCATTATTATTTCAAGCGAATAAAGCTCACGTTGAAATCGTCCCGTGATTTTCATATTTAACACTTCGATTCGACCTGACACACGGGTTCACGGGTCGCAGTCGGAAACGTGGGGCATGGATGATCAGCCGGACCGTTGTAATTCGAACATATTTTACTTCTCGACTATTTGACAGCGGATAAGTTCGTCGGGGGAATAAAAAATTCCCGTCGGGAAAATTGTTCCGGAAACAACGGATCCTTTCGCGATATTCTCCCCCCGGGGTCGTTGGTTTTAACGAATTATCCGAATATTTAAAAATATAGCAGCGCGCAAGGGAGGGAAAAGAAAATATCGGGATAATGGCCGATTCGAATTTTCATTCGATTAACTGATACGATTGCGAGAGGTTAATTGCGAGCATTAACGGTAGAAATTTATTCGGGAATATTAAAATTAATAATTCCATCCGAGGCATACTATTGCGTGTAATTTAATCTTCTCGGGGTGTATGAAGATGATTAAAAATAATCGACGATCGTTTCCCGTAATTATACGTGGCCGAATGTGCATTAATCGCGCTCGTTATTTATTTATTTCCCATTATTATTGTTATTATATTGTTATTATGATTACCAACCTCGTCATCGTGGTTATTTTTATTAATATCGTTTCTATTACTAATTATTACTGGTAATATTGCTATTACTTTTATTATCAGTATCGCTGTCATGGTTGTTACTGTTATTATTATTCTTATCATTGTAATTACAATAATTATCGTCGACATTATCATGCTTGTTTTTATTATAATTATTAATATTATTCTTGTTATTGTAATTATAATAGTTACCATCGGCATTATCATGGTTATTTTTATTGTAATTATTAATATTACTTTTACTACTGGTATCACTGTCATTATTATTATTATTATTATTATTATAACCATAATTACTATGGTTATTTTTATTCTAATTATTACTGTTTCTTTTATTGTTACTATCGCTGTTATCATTTTTATAACAATTATAATGATTACCATAATCATGGTCATCATGGTTATTTTTACTACTACTACTTTTACCACTACTATCGCCGTTATCATTTTTATAATAATTACAATAATTACAATAATCCTTATCATGGTTATTTTTATTGTAATTGTTATAAAAACGATAACAGCGGTCGTAGTGGTAAAAGATATAGTAATAATTATAAGAAAGATAACCGTAATAATGACGGTTATAATAATAATAATAATTATATATAATAATAATAATAATAATAATAATGTTACTATTACTTTTACTACTGGTATCATATTTGTCATTGTTGCTGTTGTTGTTATTATTATTATCATTATTATTATTATTATTATTATTATTACAACCATCATTATTATGGTTATTTTTATTTTAATTATTACTATATCTTCTACTACTACTGTTAGTGTTATCATTTTTGTAATAATTATAATAATTACCATAATCGTGATCATGGTTATTTTTTATCATAATTATTACTGTTACTTTTGCTGGTACTGTCATATTTATCATTGTCGCCGTTGTTATTATTATTATTATTATTATTTTACAAGACCGCCGACTTAATATTTCACTATCGTGCCACGGTACTCTTACTCATACGATCCTTACGAGTTGGTTGGGGATATTGGCGGAGTATAGTAGGCGGATAAGGAATACGAATAGGTTATGTTACGGCTTGATTTTTTTACGAGCAATCTTACCATATCTGTAACAATATTTCTACTCGGCGTAGCGAGTATAGTTATTCTTGAAGCGCGTAAAAATGTCAAGGACCTTCTCGGATTACACACGCTCGCATCGAGTGTTCTCGATTGCTCGGGAAAATCAATATTTATAACCAGGAAGATGATTGGAAAACACACCGACGTACGTACATAATCAAATGAGATCGTACCGGGCGCGGTATCCCGAACTTTTATTTCCCGTAATATATAGATTTATGCGGCGGAGTCCCTTTGAACACGCACCGTAGATCCCGTACTATTAACACGTCGCGGATCAAACACCTTATTCCCGGTCTTGCGAAATAACTAGATATTTCGCATATCTGCGGGGAACGGGGTTCCCCGAGTGCAGGGAAATTTCGAGACTTTGAACACCATTTTGCGACAATTTTATTTTGCGTAGATGTAAAGTTAAATCGATATTTTAAGTTTGGAAAATTTCGATTTTTGGGCAGTTTGGGGATATGCGAATTTTTCAGATTCGCGAAATTTTTATCGCGCAAAAATACAAAACAAAATCGGTAATTTGAGCTTTGAAAATTCAGGGATACACTAATTTTCGTGACTCGCGAGATTTTTATTGCACAAAAATTTAAAATAAAGTCGACGCTTAGAATTTTGAAAATTTCGAATTTCGGGAATTTTCAGATTCGCGAAATTTTTATTGCGAAAAAATACAAAACAGGATCCGCTATTTGAGCTTTGAAAATTCAAACATACACTAATTTTCGTGACTCGTGAGATTTCTATTGTAGAAAAATTAAAAATACAGTCGACCTTTAGAGTTTAAAAATTTCGAATTTTGAGGATTTTGGGGATACGTTAATTTTTCGAATTCGCGAAATTTTTATTGCGCAAAAATACAAAACAAAATCGGTAATTTGAGCTTTGAAAATTCAGGGATACACTAAATTTCGTGGCTGGCGAGATTTTTATTGCACAAAAATTTAAAATAAAATCGACGCTTAGAATTTTGAAAATTTCGAATTTCGGGAATTTTCAGATTCGCGAAATTTTTATTGCGCAAAAATGCAAAGCAAAATCGGTAATTTCAGCTTTAAAAATTCAGGCATACGCTAATCTTTATGATTCAATCTCCATAATAAATTTTTATTATCAAAAAGTACAAAATAAAATCACATTGCATTGAGCTTCCAAAATTCATGGTCTACGCTAACCTCCGTAATTAGCGAACTTTATATTCCGCAAAAATTGAAAATAAAATCGTCAAACTCGGAAAACGTGTTTCCAAGAGTATCCCCCAATTTTTGCGATTCGCGGGTACGTCGTTACCCAGGAATACAAATCGAAAGCTTGAGAAATCTGGAATTTGACGAACCCAGAAATCAATTGCCGATCCACTCCTGTTACACAATTGCGAGATATCTCGTCAGCGACCCCTAACGACGCGGAAAGCACAGGAAGCCGAGGTACCTGACCCGAGTCAAGGCCTCGATGTACCTGACGTCGTACACATCGAAACCGAAGCTCTGTTCCATTTTTTTTTTTTTTAACTTTGCCGATACTTTATATTTCCATTTCACAGTTACCATATTTCATACTTGCCTGCTTTCCCATCACCCCCTATCGATTACACCCCGTACGCAATTTTTCGTCAATAGACAATAAACAAGATGGATGAAAGCAAAACCTGGACTGAGAAGAGGTTGATTAACTTCTTCCTTCCAAAATTTCTTCTTACACGCCACGGAGGTATCGATACGACCTTGTTTCCCAACTTTCAAAGGCAATACCTTTGAGTCATCTTTTTTCGGGGGGAGGGGGGACGTTAACGAATTCTCGGGAGAAAAGTGGCTCAGGGGGTTGGAAATTCGGCCCGGCGTCTAAGCTTCGGTTACGACCGCCAACATCGTAAACCAGGGACGTACGAAAACGTTAGTGCTCGAAGCAAACAAACGACTTGTCTAGTTAACTTCCTACGCAAACGCCTGGTTGGACGTCGTTGGTGACGAGCTGTAAGTTCGCTGTTGCCCCTGTTACGCCTCGACGTAACCGAACCCTGTTGAAATTGATTGATATCGCGCGTGGTTTGTAGCGAATTTCCTTGAAACCACGTTTGTTCCACGTTCACGTGGAAAATTGGATCTCGACGAGATGAATTCGCGGTGGGATTCGTTAGAAGATTCTATTCCCGGCTCGAGTTTGAAAATTTGGAGAAAAGAGCTCGGAATTCTCTATATACTTCTGTTTCACGTCCAATTTTGTAGCAACATAAAGCTGAGACATATTTCATTGTGCTATAATTCGGAGAGTCAAAAGAGGGGTGGATTTGTTGAAATTATTCTTTCTTGGATCACACATATAAAAATACTCAGACATATTTCACCTTATTGTATATCGAAGAGTCAAAAGAAGGTGGATTTGTGGTAATTATTATTTCTGGGACCACACATGAAAATACTCAGAAATATTTAATTTTACTATGCTTCCAAGAGCCAAAAGGTGGGAACTATTATTTCTATGCTTGGAAGAGCCAAAAGAAGGGCAGATTTGTTGAAATTATTATTTTTGGGACCACATATACAAGAACGCAGACATATTTCACCCTATTATGCTTCTAAGAGCCAAAAGATGGCAACTATTATTTCTGGTATCACACACATAAAAATACTCAGACATATTTCACCCTACTATGCTTTTAAAAATCGAAAGAAGGGTGAATTTTTGAAATTATTATTTCTGGGACCATACACATCAAAAATTCGGATATGTTTCACCCTACTATGCTTCGAAGAATCAAGAAGGAGTGGATTTATGGCAACTATTATTTCTGGGAACACACATAAAAATACTCAGACATATTTCACCCTATTATACTTCCAAGAGCCAAAAGAGAGGTGGATTTGTTGAAATTGTTGTTTCTGGGACCACATGCGTCAAAAAATTCAAAAATTTCACCCTATTATGCTTCCAAGAGCCAAAAGAGAGGTGGATTTGTTGGAATTATTATTTCTGGGACCACACGCGTCAAAAATTTCAAACTTTTCATCCTACTATTCTTGGAAGGGCCAAAAGAGTAGTAGATTTGTAGTAATTATTACTTCTGGGACCACACATAAAAATACTCAGACATATTTCACCCTACTATGCTTCCAAGACCCAGAAGATGGCAACTATTACTTCTGGGACCACACATAAAAATACTCAGACATATTGCACCCTACTATGCTTCCAAAAGCCAAAAGAGGTGAGAATTTTTTGAAATTACCATTTCTGGGACCACACATAAAAGAAATCAGACATATTTCACCCTACTATGCTTCCAAGACCTAGAAGATGGCAACTATTATTTCTGGGACCACACACAAAAGAACTCAGACATATTGCACCCTACTATGCTTCCAAAAGCCAAAAGAGGGTAGAATTTGTTAAAATTACTATTTCTGGGACCACACGTAAAAGAACTCAGACATATTTCACCCTACTATGCTTCCAAGACCTAGAAGATGGCAACTATTATTTCTGGGACCACACATAAAGAACTCAGACATATTTCACCCTACTATGCTTCCAAGACCCAGAAGATGGCAACTATTACTTCTGGGACCACACATAAAAATATAAATATTCAGACATATTGCACCCTACTCTGCTTCCAAAAGCCAAAAGAGGTGAGAATTTTTTGAAATTACCATTTCTGGGACCACACGTAATAGAACTCAGACATATTTCACCCTACTATGCTTCCAAGACTTAGAAGATGGCAACTATTATTTCTGGGACCACACACAAAAGAACTCAGACATATTGCTCCCTACTATGCTTCCAAAATCCAAAAGAGGCTGGAATTTGTTGAAATTACTATTTCTGGGACCACACGTAAAAGAACTCAGACATATTGCTCCCTATTATGCTTCCAAAATCCAAAAAAGGAGTAAATTTGTTGAAATTATAATTTCTGGGGCCGCTATGGGGTCCGCTACGCGTGAAAAGTAGCGCACCTTCCCGATTTATTCCGTTTAACGGACGGTAAAAGGATCGATAGCTGCCGATGCGATTCGGTGTCGGAAGAAGACGAGAAGTTGCTGGTTTCGCGGCGAAGTCAATTAACTCCTTTGATTACGGTGCTTAAATAGAATCCCGGTCGGCCGCGCGAACGGCAAGGCTTTTCATTTACGTTTAAATGAGTTTAATTAAATGAAATTGATACTCCCCTCTCTTTTTTCACCCGGTCCACGTGTATACGTTCCAAGTGCCACGATATTATGCGACGAAGTTCGCGGGGGGCTGCGCTATAGTAATTACAGCGTCAGAGGCTCAGAGGGGGTCTGAAAAATTTACCGCTCCTACCTCGTATAAGTATTCGATCATGACGGTACGAGCAGTTTGATTACCCCGACGAGTCCAGACTAAATTTGATCCGAATATTTGACCGAATTCGTACCAGCGACTTGAATTTTTACGAGCCCCCCTCGCCCTCCTCCCAAATCGATTTCGAATTACTTGGAAATTCGCGGCGATGGCAAGAATTATCGGCGTAGATGGCCAGGAACGTATATCGAACACACGCGAGGCTAACGTGTCCGTGTTTTAATCCGTGGAATTTTTCGTACGCGAGTATCGAACCGGTGCGTCGAAATATATGCGAGTTTTGCCGGGAATTAACATATCCATATTTTATTTTTCCTGATTATTTACAGCGTAGAATGGAGTACCGGAATATGTAAGTACAACGACGCAAATAATTTGCGAAATGAATACGCGCTCTCCTCGGTCGCGAGTAACAATACGCAAACAACGTAATTTCCACTAACAGAGTTTAATTAAATAATCGTCTACCTTTACATTAGAAAATATTCCGCGTACACGGGAAGCATTATCGGGATAAAAACGAACCTTACTTACGCGTGGAAGGAAAACAAATTTGCATATACCGAAATTATATATTTATTATCGAAAGATAGGAAATAATATTTTTACACGAAGTAGATATTATTGAGAGGACGAAAATAACAAAATTTAATTAAATAATAGTCTGGTTTTATATCAGAAAATATTCCACGAACATGGGAAGCATTATCGAAATAAAAACGAATCCTACGTGTAAAAAGAAAACAAATTTGCATATAGCGAAATCATATATTTATTATCGAAAGATTGGAAGTAATTATTTTACATGAAATAGATATTATTGAGAGGACAAAAATAATTATTTTTTCAGGAAGTAGAGATTATCGAAAGGACTGAAATAATTTTTTTTATTCAGAATAAATATTGTCAAGATGGCGAAAATAATTATTTTTGTACGAAATAGATGTTATTAAGAGGACGAAAATAATTATTTTTATATAATATAGATATTATAATGAGGACGAAAGTAATTCTTTTTATTCAAAATAGATATTATCAAGGTGGCGGAAATAATTGTTTTTGTACGAAATAGATATTATTAAGAGAACGAAAATAATTCTTTTTTATTCAAAATAGATATTATCAGGAGGACGAAAATAATATTTTTAATTGAAAGTAGATATTATTAAGATGACGAAAATAATTATTTTTGTACGTAATAGATATTATTAAGAGGACGAAAATAATTCTTTTTATTCAAAACAGATATTATCAATATGACGAAAATAATTATTTTTATAGGAAATAGATATTATCAATAGTACGAAAATAATATTTTTAATTCAAAATAGATATTATTAAGATGACGAGAATAATTATTTTTGTACAAAATGGATAATATAAAAAGAGATGAAAATAAATAATTATTTTTCTACAAAATTTTCGTTATTAAGAAGACGAAAATAATTATTTTTATACAAAATAGATATTATCGGGAGGTCAAAAATGGGAGGAAATTTTTGTAGGAAAGAAAATTTGTAGGTAAAAATATTATTACGATAAGAGTAAGCGAGTATTGGTACGAAATAATACGCTATTTAAATACTTTCTTATATAGGTATTATATAAAAGAGACGATTGCGTGAACAAGGTTTATTAGCCAAAATCACGTCATTCGTTATCATTACCTGCAATCTAGCAAATCACGTTTGTATCGCAAATTGCCTATGTAAATATATTTAAGTATTCGGACATTTTACCGTACATTAATCATCGTACGAAAAATTATAAAATACGAATACGTTATATACACACAAGGCGTATCACGGTCCGTGTATTTCGATGCTCGTGGAAAAATACACGTATTGAAACAGCTATATTAACCGCATTTAAGTTACAGGAACAAAATGGAGGTCCCTGATTATCGCCTTGTTTTCGAAATCATTTTTCCTCCCACTCGTTCCACCGCCATAGGATTCTTAAATTAATTAAATAACTCGACGTGATATCGGTAACTCGTATTTGCCAAGTATCTCCAAGAGACTCGCGTTACTATTCCAATTTTCCAGCCACTCGAATCGTCCAAAGTAATTAAACTTTTCCGAGCTTGCTCGAATAACAAAACCATACACCCATTGCTTATTGAAATATCAAATATTGGATTTTATATTATTTTTAGTGGAAACATCTATATTTTCCAGGATGACGAACGCACCGATTCTTCCAAAGGATCGTGAGCTTCGAATTAGAGAAATTTTTAGTAACGGAATACTCTCTTTTCTCATTTTAATTTTTATATAATTCGAAACAGTAGAATATAATTACCAAACGCTAATTGCGATAATAGCAATAACGAATATTAAATTCAAATTTAATTTAGGACGAAATCTATGCGTCTCAAATTTCAGTTGCAGCTACATAAATCGTGGAATGAAATGAAATATCGCGAAATACGAAAAATAGTGGGATAATAGAGGGTTCGGACGACAGAGTAGATAATATGGGGTACGGATATCGAATGTGCAGACAATTGACTTCGTTTCTTAATTTTTGTCCATGAAAATATTTCAACGCACAATTCTATTTAACACTTAAATGCCATTCCAATTTCACGTGTCATTCCATTCACGCCATAGTGAGCTAGGGACCTAGCATGGCGTTTATCCATTTGGGAAAAATCCCTAACACCTGTCAATACTCCTCTTCGAATTCTCAGCGAATTCGAGAAAGGAAAAATAGGATTTTTTGGTCAATCGAAGAATTTCTTATCACGTAGAATTGTACTTCTTCTTAACACGTTGCGTACTGCTCACGAGTTTCCTCGAGTTTCGCGTGCCATCTATTTCGGACCTGAGATGTCAACGCACTGTCAACGTGCGGTCCCTGGCGTATGTCTTAGAGATTTCTATGCGGTACGCAATGTGTTATGAAGAAGTACAATTGTACGTGAAGAAATTCTTCGATTGACCAGAAAATCCTATTTTTCCCTCCTCGAATTCGCTGAGAATTCGAAAAGGAGTATTGACAGGTGTTAGGGATTTTTCCCAATTTATGTCCGATTCGTCGTAGGAACCGTAGGTACCCTATCAACATCGACACCGGTATTTGAAAAATTCCATATTTCCTTTCTCCGAGCCTTTCCTCTTCAAAATTTACTGAGAACTCGAAGAAGAGTATTGACAGGTGTTAGGTATTTTTACCCAATTTATGTCCGATTCGTCGTAGAAATCGTAGCCACCCTGTCAACATCGACACCAGTTCTTTAAAAATTCCATTTTTCCTTTCCCAAATTTGCTGAGAACTCGAAAAGGAGTATTGACAGGAGTTACGTATTTTTACCCAATTTATGTCCGATTCGTCGTAGGAATCTTAGCTACCCTGTCAACATTGACACCAGTTCTTTAAAAATTCCATTTTTCCTTCCTCCTGGTCTTTTCTTTCTCGAATTCGCTGAGAAGTCGAAGAAAAGTATTGACAGGTGTTAGGTATTTTTACCCAATTTATGTCCGATTCGTCCCAGGAACCGTAGGTACGTTATCAGCATCGACATCGGTAGTTGAAGAGCGTAACGAGAGCGTTATTAAAGGCAACAAGGTGCGCCGATGAAGGTCTTTAAGCCGTAAGATAAACCGTGGCGAAGTGGCAGGAGACTCGCGGAGTAGGTTATATTTACCTGGTCCCGCGCGAATAAGATAATATCTTTACGTAATTAGCGAGCCCTTTGAAGTAGGTCAGCCCAATTATTCAGCCAGAAAGCATTCGTTTCGGTGAATAAGCTTATTATTCGGCGAATAAGCGTTACGCGAAATGTTCAGCGGACGCGTTCCCTGCCGGTCCCGGCGAATCTGATATTTACCATTAGCTGCGAGACCGTTGCCGGTATCAACGGCGGAACTGCACACACACACGGTGGATTATTAAAAGGATACGTCGTGGCCACGGTAATGGCCAAAGGGTGGACGAACTCTCCCGGGGTTTAAATAGAAGTCAAACAGAAACTCGTGGCCCGCGTCTTTGCGCTCAAAGTGGCCTCTAATTTGATAAAATTGAACGTTGCCGAAGGACCGGGGTCGCCACGAAAGCTTTAAACAAGATGAACGACGACGACGACCTCTTCGCCGGCAAACGGGGAGAAAAAACGAGGGGAGAAGCGAAGAGGGAGGGAGGGAGAGGAAAAAGGAGACGATTTTAATTGCCCTTTGCCTAAAAACCAACGCTCGCAGCACAGAGCCACCTGGAACTCGCGTCGCGCATACGTCGATATTATTAATTAACGTCATTTTCACTCGACTAAACTCGTGCCGCGCGTCGAGATACGACGAGAGTCACTCGACGTTGTCGACGAACGTTCGCCAGCCCCTGCATCCCACCAGAACTCACCCTCCCCCTGCACGCGGAAAATTCTCCGGCCAGAGGCCGTGGCCCTCTGTCGTATCTGTAACAGCAGCCCCGTCTAAATGGCCGGTATCGAATGACTATCGAAATCTCGGTGCCGTGATCATCCGGAAGATCCGTGGGTCACTCGAGAATTCGAGCCACGGCCGCAATTGTTCCCCCTCCTGGCGACCTCGTCCCTCGCTGGCTCCGCTAATCGAATCAAATTGAATTTCCATCCTACTCTCTTCCGTTCTGCCAGCCCGCGGCTGCTTGGTCGGTCGTGGCCGCGTCCGTGGGGAGCGGAGAAAAATTAACGGGGAGCTGATCCGGGGAGGCAGAATTCGTGCGGAACCCTCGCGGAGAAAGCGGAGCGGCCCTTGGTTCCGATGGAAATTCAGCCGAGCCACTTGTGATGATCCATAAACAAGGAACGGGCACGAGAATATTCGTGTAACGAGCTTGCCACGGTGCGTTCGCTTCGCGCTGGCAATAGGGCGAAACAGACGAGTGCTTTCCGCTGGAAAACAATGATGGAAGTACAAAGGAGGTCAGAGACGCATTTGGCGGACGTCAGCTTTATTGTTCCTCCACGGTAGCAGAAGATCTGAAGCAGCGGAAGCTGATTGATCGCAATCAGAATTTCCATCCTCCGGGCCCCAGGCCGGGTTAACCTTTTTTAGTTACAACCGGTGTCTATATCCCACGTCTGACATTCCCTGAGTATATACTACTGGTGACTCTGATCACCCAATGTCTGACATTCGTCGTATAGATACTACTACCACTTATAATTAAACGACGTCTGACATTCGCCGTGTATATACTACTTGTGACGTTGGTCACTCAATGCCTGACATTCGCTCTGTACGTACTACTGGTGATTTTGTTCACCCAATGTTTAACATTTGCTATGTATATACTACTGGTGACTCTGGGAACTTAATGTTTGACATTCGCCGTGTATAGACCACTGCTATTTATAATTAAACAACGTCTTACATTCGTCGTGTATATACTACTGATGACGTTGGTCACATAATGTCTGACATTCGCTCTGTACGTACTACTGGTGATTTTGTTCACCCAATGTTTAACATTTGCTGTGTATATACTACTGGTGACTCTGGGACCTCAATGTCTGACATTCGCCGTGTATATACCACTGCTCTTTATAATTAAACAGCGTCTAACTTTCGTCGTGTATATACTACTGCTATTCATAATTAACCATCGTCTGACATTCGTCGTGTATATACTACTGATGACGTTGGTCACATAATGTTTGACATTCGCTCTGTACGTACTACTGGTGATTTTGTTCAATCAATGTTTAACATTGAATAGTGTATATACTACTGGTGACTCTGGGACCTCAATGTCTGACATTCGCCGTGTATATACCACTGCTATTTATAATTAAACAGCGTCTTACATTCGTCGCGTATATACTACTGATGACGTTGGTCACATAATGTCTGACATTCACTCTGTACGTACTACTGGTGATTTTGTTCAATCAATGTTTAACATTGAATTGTGTATATACTACTGGTGACTCTGGGACCTCAATGTCTGGCATTCGCCGTGTATATACCACTGCTATTTATAATTAAACAGCGTCTAACTTTCGTCGTGTATAAAATTACTGTTATTTATAATTGAACAATGTCTGGCATTCGTTGTGTATATACTACTGGTGATTTTGCTCACCCAACTTTTGCTGCGTATATACTACTGGCGATTCTGGTCACTCAACGTCTCACATTCGCCGTGTATATACTACTGGCGATTCTGATCACCCAGTGTCTGACATTCGCCGTATATATGCTACTGCTATTTATAATTATCCAACGTCTGACATTTCTCGTGTACATACTACTGGTAACACTGGTCACTCGGCGTCTGACATTCGCTCTGTACGTACTCCTGGTGACTTTGCTCACCCAATGTTTAACATTCGCCGTGTATATACTACTGGCGACTATAATCGTTCAATGTCTACTCGGTTCAGGTTAAGTCGTGTATACTACTGGTTACTAGAGTCGTCCAACGTCTGACAGTCGCTGTGTATATACTACCGGTGACTAGAATCGCTCAACGTCTGATACTCGGTGTGTATATACTACTGGCAGCTAGAGTGACCCGAGGTCTGGTGCTCTCTGCGACGATGTTAAAGACTCGAGCACTGTCCAACGCCGATTTCACTCGATACGTTACAATTCCTCTTTCGCTCCTAACCACTCGGTAGACCAGAATGCACCGCGTGGGAACGAGCTATATCGTTACGACGCGGTGCGAGCCGGATGCCGGGGAAATTTTTAACCCTGAATCCAGCACCGATGCAAATAAAAATGCATAAACATGCGCAGGGCGAGATATGATATCGGAGGCGAACCGATGGCGCATCTGAAATTCCGGGCCAATATTGAAAATTAAAATTCTAGCGCGATGTCTGTTACTCGAAGGGCTTTTTAATATTTCCGCGAGTCTCGCGAGCCATTGGTGTCGAAACGAAAGGGAAGACAATTGACAGAAGTTAGAGAAATCGAGCCGAGAAATTTGACAAATCGATACAGGATTGCACTTTTCAAAGTATCGTCAGTTCCTCGATACCGGTTACAGCGAAACGTGTCAAGATCGCGATGGGAGTGAAAGAGAAACGATGCTTTACCGCTGAAAGACTGGGGAATATATGCGGGACACGTCTGACCATAATCGGGACGTTTCTACTATCTTCTGGAAACGAGGGACACGGCGAGCGACGCGCAGGGACAATCGGGAGAGATTCTCCGATACTGGAAACCCGGTGACCCTCTGCCTTTTTATTTCGCCTCGTTCCAGCACGCCTCTCTGTATCGCCGATAATAATTCCTTCGATTGGCCCGGACGCCTTTGTCTTCCTTCTCCTCGCAGAAGGAGCCCCCTGGCACCCTAGGCATCGAATCTCACCCGATCTCGCGTGCCCAGTGTAATTCGATCGACGAGCTAATTACCCAGACCGATCATCGAGTCTACAACCGATCTCTCGATCCCGATCCCCAGCACCTCGCGATCGTCTCGTTCTCAATCACCCTTGAACCACCGCGGCGAAGCAATCCTAGGTAAAGTTTCGCGGGAATGAATCGGAGGAAGAGCAGCCAGACGAATCGGACTCTCGTCAAAGAATCGAACTCGGATTATACGCGAACAATCCGCGAGCGCGACGACGAGAATGGAGGAAGACTAGACAGAGAGAGAGGGAGGTAGAGAAGAGAGGGTTGGAGGAGAGAAAAAAAAGGTGAGCGAGAAAAGGAAACTTTGAATAGACGGTGGACGCTGGATCCACAATTATCCGTATCGAAAATCGATCGGCAGGGACCACTTTCGTGGCCCCGCGGAAAAGCCAGCGCGAGGGGTTGCGGAGGTGGGAGGGGTCGGCGGAGGGGGTTGGAAACGAAAGAGCAAGAAACGGGCGAGAGAAACAGGGTGAAAAGGGTTGACAGCCCCGGCAGAGGAGACGAGACAGAGAAGGAAGGTGTGCGCGTAGAGGAATTTTTGGGCAGCAGTCGGCCTCGTTATGCTGGAAAATCTGAAATCGATTGGAGAACCCGGCCCGTGTCGGGGCGTCTGCGCGACGCAGACATCGACGCAGACGCCGAGGTTGCTCGTCAGGTCGATAGCGAGCCCTGGTTAAACTCTGCGAACGAACTTGGCCGATGGTCCGTGAGGAAAAGAGGCGTAGGTTGCGCGAGCAAGACGGGAGCAGCGGGGCCGGCGCCGAGCGACAGGGATGAAAGCGAGCAGCCGAGAATCGACTGTTGGATCCTTCGGACCTTCCTAACC
Organism: Eufriesea mexicana; assembly: GCF_001483705.2. Lineage (NCBI taxonomy): Eukaryota > Metazoa > Arthropoda > Insecta > Hymenoptera > Apidae > Eufriesea > Eufriesea mexicana. The sequence goes on from NW_016912318.1 coordinate 247,259, forward strand.
GGCACCGGCATTGCGTCCACGAATTAATTACCGGCAATCCTTGGGCCCCCTTAATACCGCCTTCCGCCAGCCAAATTAGATCCTCGTCGACCGTCCGTCAACGTGATCCTCCGTTTCCGGCTCTTCTTGTCCCGTGTTTGCCCAACTATCGCGCAGACCTTCCGATTTCTTGCTTATTTTCTTCTACCTGTTCCGTCTTCTTTTCCCCGTGAATTTCTTCGCGATGGGGCAATTTGTCGCGTCCATGACGCTCGTTTCCTGTTTATTAATGGAGCCCGTTGTCGTGGCGCCTGATCGTTAACGCTGCCACTGTCGACCTGGAATACGTAACGAAATACACCTGGATAGATTGCGTGATTACTTCAAAATTCAGGAATTTTACCCTCGTTAATTCTGTCACGATAAGATTCGGGTTAGGAAGATCTACTGTGAGTTACTTCAAATTTACGAAATTTATAAAATCTTCGATATTTCCATATTCTTGGCAGCGGATGGCTCTTGACCCTTTGAATACCATGTCAAAATCACATGTTTCGTATTTTTATTATTCAAAGCATAAATCGGTGGTATAAGACAACGTTTTTGCTCAATGGAGCGTTTATCTTGTTGACAGATCTCGGGTGACACTGTAGCGCCTGGGTAACGGTCTTCGGAATTTCGAGTCTTGGCAGCGGATGGCTGTTAACTCTTTAAATACCGTGTCAAAATCACGTGTTTCGTATTTTTATTATTCAAAGCATAAATCGGTGATATAAGATCTGAGTAACGGTCTTCGGAATTTCGAGTCTTGGCAGCGGATGGCTAACTCTTTGAATACCGTGTCAAAATCACGTGTTTCGTATTTTTATTATTCAAAGCATAAATCGGTGATATAAGACAACGTTCATGCCCAATGAAGCGTTTGTCTTGTTGACAGATCTTGGGTGACCATCATGGTGCCTTGATAACGGTTGACAATCTACTTACTGTCAATTTTTGTTTAATTTTTACAATTGCAAGTAGTTCAAACGCTCTCCTGTCATCAATGACCATCATGGTGGCACAGGAGACACCATAGCCGGTCATATATGATTAACGTGACAGTCGAAGTGTCAACGATGTTTGTTCTATTAATGATCCCGTGATAAATACCCGAAAGACCGTAACGAAGCTTGCACCGTTGCCAATTAATTTTTCCAACAGCAGCATTGTCGACCTGGAACACCTAACGAAATACACCTGGATATGTTGCACGTGATTGCTTAAAAGTTCCAGAATATTCTCATAATTAATTCTGTCATGACAAGATTTGTGTTAGGAAGATCTACTGTGAGGTACTTAAATTTCCAGTCTTCGGAATTTTGAGTCTTGGCAGCGGATGGCTGTTAACCCTCTGATTAGTCAAAATTACATGTATGATTCAGGACACCGCTGGAATATTTTCATTATTTGAAGCATATAATGGCAAAATAATAATAAATCGATGATATAAGACAACGTTCTTACCCAATGCAGCGTTTATCTTATTGACAGATCTCGGGTGACAACCGTGACGCCTTGGTAACGGTTGACAGTCTACTTACTGTCAATTTTTACAATTGTAAGTAGCTCAAGTGCTCCAATCAGCAATGGCCATCATGGTGACACAAAAGACACCATAATCGGTCATATATGACTAAAGTGACAGTCGAAGTGTCAACAATGTCTGTTTTATTAATAATCCCGTGATAAATGCACGAACGACCGTGACGAAAGTTGCCAATTAATTTTTCCAACAGCAGCACCGTCGACCTGGAATATATTGTGCCCGATTGCTTAAAAATTCCAGAATTTTCTCATCGTTAATTCTGTCCTGACAAAATTCGGGTTAGGAAGATCTGCTGTGAGTTACTTAAAATTTCCAGTCTTCGGAATTTCGAGTCTTGGCAGCGGATGGCTGTTAACCCTCTGATTAGCCAATCTCACATGTATCATTCAGGACATCAGGGGAATATTTTCATTATTTGAAGCATATAGTGGCAAAATAATAATAAATCGGTGATATAAGACAACGTTCTTACCCAATGCAGCGTTTGTCTTATTGGCAGATCTCGGGTGACAACCGTGACGCCTTGGTAACGGTTGACACTCTACTTGCTGTCAATTTTTATTCAATTTTTACAATTGCAAGTAGTTTAAGCGCTCCAGTCAGCAATGACCAGCATGTCAGTCGAAGTGTGAACGATGTCTGTTCTATAAATAATCCCGTGACAAATAGGCGGACGTCCGTAACGAAAGTTGCACGGTTGCCAATTAATTTTTCCAGCAGCAGCACAGTCGCCCTGGATAATTCCCAGATCAGTCGTCACGTCTGCTGATAAAAAGGCACGGTGGAAAAAATTCCTAGGAAATCTCGCAGACGCGAGGCCAGGGAAGAAACGCGCGACTGGGAAATCCCCCTCGACGAACATTTCACCCGTACATTTGACAGATAAACCCCGTAACTATCGGCACCGTTGCTACTCGAATTACCGGTTATCCGTGCGGCTGCAGCCCGAATCGATATCGCCGATTATCAACGTTCCAAACGAGTCCAGTCCGAGGCGTAATTTCCCGCTCATAACCCAAGTCATGGGAAGCCTGGCTCTCATTTTTGCACGCTGGACCACCTTCCTCCTCGTTATTACACCAGCCTGTATTACCGCAACGCGGCCAACACAACCGCGCCGCTGCATCGTAGCGATATATCGCCATACAGCATCCAGCTAATAGCTCGTTCCTTCATCCCTGACACATTCGGCCGGCTCCCTCTGTAAATCGGGCAGAATCGCGTGCCGGTAATTGTTTCGGACGCTTGGCGAGGGCAAACGTCGCGAGAATTGTCCCGAGATGTTTTACCGGGGATGCCTTATGGTACAATAAACTTAAGGAGCCGGGAACAAGACGGAGCAATGCCTGCCTGCTCTCTGGGTAACTTGAGGGTATTCCCTCGAGCATTGTAATTGATAACGCCGGGAGAAGCGATCGGTATTTGAAATGTTATCCGGCGGCGAAGCCCGCGAAGGGTAATTGAAAGAAGGGGTGGCGTCGACGAGCGGTGGAAATGGTATCCGCGCTGGTATTCGAGATAGTATTTGTCCAATTAAACGGCGGGTCGTAAGGAAATATAAGTTGAACATGGAAGCAGGTCAATCCGGGAATCCACGCGAACGATTGATCGAGTGCGTGCATCGGGTTCGGCAGCCGACTCCGTGAAAGGGGTGTGTATAACTCAGCAGCGCGTAGCAGTTGAAACGAGCCACGGAAAAGGAAGAAAATGGAGGCGAAGGAAAAAATGGCCCGTCGGGTAATATCATTCCGTAAATTAATCCCGAAGGCACATTATTTCGCGAGTACGTCGGTGTATATATGTATGTGTATGCCAAATTCGTCGAGGAATTTTTCAAAATGCTCGTAGTTCCTTCCTACAGGAACGTCACATTTGCATTGAAATGGAAGATAGATACACCGGGTACCTGACGCGTGTGGAAATAGAAGAGAGGGAACGTTGGGCAGAGGAAGATCCGACTGGAAATAAATATCCGTCTCTATCTTGATTCGCGTCTGTCAAAATTAATTCGCGGCTCCGGTTTGACAGCGTAGCGAATCAACGAATGGCTTCTGATCGAGAGAAATGTATTAAATGTATAAACCGTGTAGTACGGTCTCGTTGATGTAATTATTATGCTAGGAAAAATGGCATGTTGCTGACCCCAGTTGACCTGTCCCAGCTAAAGCGCGAGGGGAACATGTTCAGCTGGCTGTCAAAAAATTGTTGCAACTCGCGCTATTCGTATGCCAATATGTACCAATTATATGTCAGTGGAACAATTCTTGACACTGCCAAGAGATCTTATAATGTCAAGGCTTTGACAGATTTTTGCGAGAAACGCTAATTATGACAGGAATATGTCAACTCTCGATCATTTTACACGTTCTGTCAACATCTAGACGTTGTCTATTGTGTATGCACTTAGAATACAGTCCACTATAGACTCTAAGAAAACGTCTAACTTTCCTTTCGGATACATCTGTCGCTAACCGCTGTCAATTGCAAGAAACCTGGATTCTCGATCATTTCACACTGATTCTTGATTTCGCAATGATTCTTTCATCATCGAGGTATCGTCTATCACACACACAGCACTCAAAATACTGTCCACCATAGACACTGAGAACCACATACTTTCCTTTCGTATGCATCTACCGCTAATCACTGTCAATTTTAAAAACGTCGTCTCTCGAATATTACACACACTTCCTCGATATCGAGACGTTGTCTATCACACACACCATTTAAAATACAGTCCACTATAGACTCTAGGATCCCCTTCGCTTTCCTTTCAGATGCATCTGTCGCTAATCACTGTCAATTGCAAGAAACCTAAAATCTCGCAGACGCGAGGCCAGGGAAGAAACGCGCGACTGGGAAATCCCCCTCGACGAACATTTCACCCGTACATTTGACAGATAAACCCCGTAACTATCGGCACCGTTGCTACTCGAATTACCGGTTATCCGTGCGGCTGCAGCCCGAATCGATATCGCCGATTATCAACGTTCCAAACGAGTCCAGTCCGAGGCGTAATTTCCCGCTCATAACCCAAGTCATGGGAAGCCTGGCTCTCATTTTTGCACGCTGGACCACCTTCCTCCTCGTTATTACACCAGCCTGTATTACCGCAACGCGGCCAACACAACCGCGCCGCTGCATCGTAGCGATATATCGCCATACAGCATCCAGCTAATAGCTCGTTCCTTCATCCCTGACACATTCGGCCGGCTCCCTCTGTAAATCGGGCAGAATCGCGTGCCGGTAATTGTTTCGGACGCTTGGCGAGGGCAAACGTCGCGAGAATTGTCCCGAGATGTTTTACCGGGGATGCCTTATGGTACAATAAACTTAAGGAGCCGGGAACAAGACGGAGCAATGCCTGCCTGCTCTCTGGGTAACTTGAGGGTATTCCCTCGAGCATTGTAATTGATAACGCCGGGAGAAGCGATCGGTATTTGAAATGTTATCCGGCGGCGAAGCCCGCGAAGGGTAATTGAAAGAAGGGGTGGCGTCGACGAGCGGTGGAAATGGTATCCGCGCTGGTATTCGAGATAGTATTTGTCCAATTAAACGGCGGGTCGTAAGGAAATATAAGTTGAACATGGAAGCAGGTCAATCCGGGAATCCACGCGAACGATTGATCGAGTGCGTGCATCGGGTTCGGCAGCCGACTCCGTGAAAGGGGTGTGTATAACTCAGCAGCGCGTAGCAGTTGAAACGAGCCACGGAAAAGGAAGAAAATGGAGGCGAAGGAAAAAATGGCCCGTCGGGTAATATCATTCCGTAAATTAATCCCGAAGGCACATTATTTCGCGAGTACGTCGGTGTATATATGTATGTGTATGCCAAATTCGTCGAGGAATTTTTCAAAATGCTCGTAGTTCCTTCCTACAGGAACGTCACATTTGCATTGAAATGGAAGATAGATACACCGGGTACCTGACGCGTGTGGAAATAGAAGAGAGGGAACGTTGGGCAGAGGAAGATCCGACTGGAAATAAATATCCGTCTCTATCTTGATTCGCGTCTGTCAAAATTAATTCGCGGCTCCGGTTTGACAGCGTAGCGAATCAACGAATGGCTTCTGATCGAGAGAAATGTATTAAATGTATAAACCGTGTAGTACGGTCTCGTTGATGTAATTATTATGCTAGGAAAAATGGCATGTTGCTGACCCCGGTTGACCTGTCCCAGCTAAAGCGCAAGGGGACCATGTTCAGCTGGCTGTCAAAAAATTGTTGCAACTCGCGCTATTCGTATACCAATATGTACCAATTATATGTCAGTGGAACAATTCTTGACACTGCCAAGAGATCTTATAATGTCAAGGCTTTGACAGATTTTTGCGAGAAACGCTAATTATGACAGGAACATGTCAACTCTCGATCATTTTACACGTTCTGTCAACATCTAGACGTTGTCTATTGTGTATGCACTTAGAATACAGTCCACTATAGACTCTAAGAAAACGTCTAACTTTCCTTTCGGATACATCTGTCGCTAACCGCTGTCAATTGCAAGAAACCTGGATTCTCGATCATTTCACACTGATTCTTGATTTCGCAATGATTCTTTCATCATCGAGGTATCGTCTATCACACACACAGCACTCAAAATACTGTCCACCATAGACACTGAGAACCACATACTTTCCTTTCGTATGCATCTACCGCTAATCACTGCCAATTTTAAAAACGTCGTCTCTCGAATATTACACACACTTCCTCGATATCGAGACGTTGTCTATCACACACACCATTTAAAATACAGTCCACTATAGACTCTAGGATCCCCTTCGCTTTCCTTTCAGATGCATCTGTCGCTAATCACTGTCAATTGCAAGAAACCTGGATTCTCGATCATTTCACACTGATTCTCGATTTCACAATGATTCTTTCATCATCGAGGTATCGTCTATCACACACACAGCACTCAAAATACTGTCCACCATAGACACTAAGAACCACATACTTTCCTTTCGTATGCATCTACCGCTAATCACTGCCAATTTTAAAAACGTCGTCTCTCGAATATTACACACACTTCCTCGATATCGAGACGTTGTCTATCACGTACAACGCTCAGAATACAGTCCACTATAGACTCTAGGAACCCCTCGCTTTCCTTTCTGATGCATCTGTCGCTATCCGTCGGTGACCCAGTGACATGACAGTGTTTAGAGATCAGTTGACGATGGAAAAAGGTCTTTTGTCACCGATAATACGTCACAACGCTTATAAATAAATCAGACGACGAAGTAGAAACAAAAGCAGAGAGATTCTATTCCCGTTGCGCCGCGAATGGAAGATCCAAGTGCTTTGGCTCAGTCAAAATGGCCGCCGCGAGAGTGGTATCGACCGCGGGTTAGGACTCGAAAGGAGATCGGCGTTCTTAACCGATTATCCGCGGCTTATATTCAAAGACGATCGCGTCCGTTTGCCGATGGGAAATTTTCTTTCCGCGTTACGAGCTTATCAGCCATTTTCCGGGCCCAGGAAGCGACTGTGGACTCCCGCTGCAGCGGTACGAATGCAAAATCGGGCAAGTTCCTCGCAACGAAATTTACGACCGTGATTTATCTCGGATCCGAAGAAACAGTTCCTCCTGCACATCCCGGGAATCATGAACTCGATGTTGCCGCATCGAGATCCTCGTTGTCAACGATTTATTTACACCGGCTCTGCTCGTGGACTTATCAAAGGCAGAGCTAAGAAATTACAGAGCTCCGCGAAGATTCGATATTTAACTTCAGCTCGATTTAATCTCTCGTTGTTCGTTAGCAGTTAGAAGTTAAGCAACTTTTATCCCCGGGCTGGAAATAGAGCCCGGGACTTTAACACTGGAGCTGTGCAGTCGAAATCGGTGCTCTTCCTTTTCGTTCCTTCGGCTCGAGCACTGCTCGCGAATTCATTTCGTTTCCCAACTCTCGAGATATTAGGAAATTTCATCGAATTTGTTAAATATCCGAGTTTACGTTGCTTCGTAATGGGGAACGCTTTGGATTAAGAATCGAGATGTTCATCGACGTGAATGCGGGTAGAAAAATAACTGTATACAGTTTTGCTTTTATGGCTTTAATATAATCACTGCTCTTTTCCGACCATAATTGACGCATAACCTTAATTAACACGTGGTTACTCTAAGAAGGAAACGGAAAGTCAGAACAAAGGAGCTACCTCTCCTAATTATCTCCGTAAGCGTATGCTTACATAGCATCGCATTAGATAGTATACCGATACAAATGCATGCACCCTTATTCATCGGTATTATTCACCGATTTAATTATTAATTAGAAATATATAGAGTGCCAAAGAAAATTCGGAATTTCGAAAAATTTAACCCCTCTTTAGCTCATTATTATTATTATTATTATTTTATTTATAAGAGAACCATAGTCCATTTACATAAAATTTCACATATAAAAGAAAAGCAAACAAATTATGCATAATATAATATAGCACCGAAGGGACGTGCTTATAAACGCTTTATTCAATAATCATCCGTAATTGTCTTTCGAAAGTTTGTAAAGACCCATAAAAAGGATCTATACGATTATAAAGAGTGTTTGAGTCGGTAATAATACGATAAATTGGATTAATTAAATCCATACGTGGATCTCGACATATGTATGTAGGATCGGGGTGGGTGGAGGTTAAAGTAACGTTGCTTTACCGCTTCTTAAAATACAATAAGCTTATACTTATATTATCGGCCACGAAACTAGAGACTCGCTACGGGTACGCTCGACTTTTACTTGCTAGACGCTATCTTGAAGACCGTGGAGGACTGTGCTGCCCGCGCCCTTGCACCCTTATTCAAGCATTCACTCTGTCCTTTTTCGTACCCAGGCTTTCCTTTGCAATCATACTTCTTTCCCACGCAACCTCGGTGGGCCAGGCACTTCGACCACTCTGCAGGCATCCTTAAACTTTCGCTCGACTCTACCATAAATAATCCTTGCAGTCGATCCTTGCGCACATGGTCACTTTCATTCTAAGCCCAGACACACTTGACATTCTTTTAGGGCCGTGCTTATTCCAATCCCACATGTATATTGTGGCGTATATGAGTGGGTCGAGCATGTTATCTAGAGTGCGTGCGCAAGGACGAATGACCGTGCGCTAGGATCGTGTGGATGGGATGTTATGAATGTATCGGATGAAAGCGAAGAGTGTCTTTAGAGATTTAGAGATTGCGAGGAGTGCGTGGGAAAGTGTGATTGGGAAAGAGAGAATAGGTGTGAAAGAGGATAGAGTGTATGGTTTTAAATAGGGATGCAAGGGCGTGAGGAGGCAGTATGTAGTATGGTGTAGTATGTTAGAGTTCGTAGCAGAGAGTTGTGAAGAAAGAAGTTGTTAGTTGTAATTGTGTTGTTAGCTGTAATGGTGTTGTTAGTTGTATTCGTGTTATTTATAATCGTGTTATTAGTTGCAGTCGTAAGAATTTAATTGATAGATATCTATATTCGTAGTCTTTACCGTCACCGCGCATTGTATATTATATTTTATGTCTAATAAATAGTTTTATATTTCATTAAACAACCCTATCTCTACAATATGAACACCTGCTTTAGACTTCGATACATGTACATTGGATCAAATGCTTCGTATTTTATTATTTTTACTATTTTTATTTCATTATTTTTGTTATTTTTATTTTATTATTTACATCAATTGTTTACAATTGTTTATTCGAAGAATATCTTCATTCCCCATAATTGCGTGAGATATATTTCATCCAATGTACTTTTTTCAAATTTACACTCGTCTCGAGTACCTTCCACGTGCCTCTGAGCCAACTATTGTAGATGCACTTCCGGTTTGGTGAAAGGTTAAGAAAGAACGACAAAAGCACGTGTCAGGTGTTTGATTTCGCTTCGTTCCGTTTGGAATATTCGAGAAAAGTGTTCCGGATATAGTTTGTCTTCGAAATCAGTTCAAACATAACTTCTCGTTATCCGTTTAACCTACCCAGGAAAGGGGAGAGGGGCTGGAAGATTGTTTAAATTCGTTGCAAACCTTATTGTCCTCGTTCAGGGGAAATCCCGATGTGATTAACCGAGCAACTTCAAACCGTATTACTTCGATGCCGGGAAAGAAGACAGGAAAGATTGTAGTTCTGAAACAACGTTAATGAACTGGACTCGATGAACTTTTCTTATCGGTTTCTGCTCGTAAATCCCTGTGGTAATGGCCGATTCGACACGTCGAATATATTACATCCGACGAATCGCAACTTTTGTTCCACGCCAGAATAAAATGAAGATTTACACGAGATTCCGGAATCACGTCGAATCCGATCGATTTTATAGAATCATTTCGTAATCTTCAGAAATTCGAGAACTCTCAGTTTACGTTGACTCGTAAACGTCATTTTGTTCTTCGCTTGTGATATATCGCAGAAGTTGAATAGTTTCACTACAGTTTCACTCGTAAGTGGAGCTATAATTTTGTAATCAATTTGCAAATGCAAATTTTTCTCCTTTCTTTGACACTGGAATCATTTATTCACGATATATATAATATATATATAGAATGTATATAGGGGGTTAATAATAATTGAAGTTTGGAACTTTGGAACTTTGAAATTTTCAGAATTTTTTGATTCAGTGATTCAATTTTTTTAATTTCTATTTAATTATTATTTTTGCAAATATTTGCAATTTTTGTTAATCAAAGTAGGAGGGGATGTATAGGAGCATATAATTTTACTAAAAATTAGTGGCAATTCTGTCAAAATTCATTTTCGTATTACTAGAGGGTAATTTTTTTATTATTATAATTTATTATTATTATTATTTCGTATTACTAGAAATCTTCTGCGGTCCCAAATTTTTGAGAAATGACACGAGGTTTCCCAAAGTTTGAAAATAATATTACACAAACGGTAACACTGCTACTGGGAAAAAATTATTGGCCAAACACGATAATACAAAACTATGTAAAATTACTATAATATCCTAAATGTGAATAAAAAGAAAATAAATTTGAATCTTTTATTTATTATCGAGAAGAAAACAGCGAAAGAATGACGTTTGCCATTTAAACCTCGGAAATGCATGAATAAAATGATTGAAAACTCCGATAGTGTATAATATAAATAGAAAATTCATGCAACGCCGAATGCGAACGTAATTCAGAGAAATGCACATAATCATTGCACTTGGCAACAAAATCTAATTAGCCTGAATATTAACCCAATCTAATATACGAATAATTAAAGCATCTGGACGCTTTTACCGCCCTCCTAAAATATAAATCCAACGTTCCAATTCACCTCTACGTTCCAGATTCTTCTCGCGGTCGTCGATACTTAAAAAATTCAAATCCAACTGTTCGCACGCTTCATCCATGAAACTTCTTCGTAAATTTCCTCCTCAAATATCTAATTTAAATCTCGGTACCTGTCAATCCCCAGTCTGACAAACTCAGCATCTAGTATTGACACCCAACTATCTGTCAAAACCTAATTAGTCGAAATCTAACTAGACAAAGTGAAAAATCGAAACGTACACGAAAAATTGGGACTATCCTAAACGATACCCTGGAACCTGGTCCTCGGAGTGTCAAGTAGTACGATAATTGGACACGTGTCTATCCAATCCGCTGTCAAAGCCTAGTCAAAGACGAGGACAAAGAGGTGCCGTGCTCGCCAGGTGAGCAGGGGGATGGAATAAAAATGCACACAGGGTGAAATGGAACGGGAACCGCGAGGTTGGAGATCCGCAACGACCCACTGAGCCGTTGCCCGTTCCAAGGACAAGTGGAAGAAGATCGGCCGGGTAGGAAGTACTTTTTAAGAGATTCAAGGGCTCGGGGATACTCCGGGGAGCTCGAGTATCAGTTTCACCGAACTCTTATGAGAAAATCGATGTCGACGTGAAATCGGGCCGATGCGTCCCGATGACGAGAGTGCGGCGCAGTCGGGTAAAGTGGGATATAAGAAGAATCAGGATAAGGTCCCGGTCGAGGAGCAACGGCGGCCGGATCGACGTCTTTGGAGAGTTGGAAAACCCGTGGAAAACCTCTGCTCGATAACGCTATAAATCTGCTCGAGCACAAGCGATGCTCTCTTGCCGCTGTAAGGTTTTACCTTAAGCCACGATCGATCCAGCCAAGTGACAAACGTCGTTGAATAAATTCGCCCGTGGCCGTGGATCTTCCTTTCCGTTTCGCCGTCTTCGCAGCCTCCGAGCCCGCTGGACCCAGCGGCCCGGCTCTCCCCGGTAGCCCCGTCCATTTGCCCGCCATCTGTGTTTACCAGCACACGGCGAAATGTATCGGCAAGTATGTCCTACTTTTACGGATGCATGCCATATTGATTCGCGTTCGAAAATTCGCCCTGCGTACGTGCACACCGATTTGTACCCAGCGGACTGTCAACCATCGACAACGGCACAACGCTTTCCGTTCGATGCACGCGCGAGCACCAATCGTTTCGTACCATGCCGAATTGCAGATTAGATAGAGATACCACCGATTTGACAGGGACTGCGAGGAAATACAAACAGAAAGCTCGCGTGAGCGATAAGTGGCTGCCGAACTCGGGGTGAGGGCTTTTGACAGATTCTTGAGACGGATGACGCATATGCAGGCAGGTATATGTATTTGAGATCGGTGTTTCAGGTGAATTGACTTAATATAGTATTGTTGACTTCTCAGTGAAATAAAATAAGCTTATAAATAGAATGACAGCGGCTGGATATGAAATAAGAGAGATTCGCAGTGGGCACGTACTTCCGATCTTTCTTAAAATCGACCGACTTTAGAATTTGACACACTGACAACTCTCAGACACAAAACAGACTGCAAAAGAGTGACTTGGACTCGTAATCCTTTGCATTCCTCTGTCGACTGTGATTCGACAACAGATTTTATCGCGGGAACCCCTATGTCGAGTTACACTCGACGTTCTTTGATTCTTCATTTACTGAACAAGAAAACAGAAAATAAGTAACTGCTTGAGGTACTTAAATTTATAATATACATTACTTATTAGTAATCCAAGTTCTAATCCCTTCGTTTATGCAAATTTTTTAGCTCACCACGACGTTAGTCGAAATTGTCAATATAATCGAATTACTCGATCAGAAATCTATAAAAATTGAAATGGCTATAGTAATTTAATAGGTTTTGATCCCTTCATTTATGCAAATATTTTTAACCATGATGTTAATCGAAAATGTCAATTTGCCCGTAGGCTCCTATTCTGCGAACGTTGCGGAAACGCAAAATTGTCTTTCTCACGGGTCTGGCCTCGCTCGAGGTTCGTTTTGTTCGAGAAGGTTCGATGGCCTCGGGCAGTTTCGTCAGCGATACTAATCCGAGTGTTATGCTCGAAACGTAAACAGCAGAGGGTACGCACTGGCCGTAGCCTAACTGAGGCGAGCGCTGCGAACGTCGGCGAGTCACGTTTTCGAAACGCTCGTTCGGAATTCCGCATTCAGTATCGTCCTAGCCTCGCGACGGTGACCGCGATTCTTCTTCCGATATACGTGTGATAATTTTCCAAGTGTTGCAATACTTTATTTCCAATAATTTATTTCATTCCAAGCGTTACTCCGTGTGTGATATCGTGATTGTGCTTCTTCTTCGCTCACCGGTTACTTCACCGAGGTAAGTTTAGTATTAAGCATACTTTTTCTAGATTGTAGGACACTAGGACGCGTATTTAAAGGAACTAATCGATCGATTCCAGTGGATTCTCTTTTAAAGTACGGAGCATTGTTTTCTGGTAATTTCTTAGAGGTGTAGATGCGCGGGAACAATAGCGAAGAACTGATGTTTAATTTAAGAGGGCCGGAGAATGATAGGAAAGGAATTTTTTTTTCTTCACTTTCGTTGGTTCGCTGCCTTGGAGATTTTATGCGGCTTAAAAATAGGCTCTTTTGTCTTACGTTCGCAGTCGAGAGCTAGATGTCCCGCCGTTTAACGCGGATTTTTCCACGACTGCTAAGAAAAGCGACACACGCGCGTTTAATATTCGGCTAAAATCCAAAATTATTCGAAATACGTGGAATGAAACGAAAGATTATGTAGTTCGCTGTGTTATAGAAATAATTCTGAAGAATTAGGTTTCTTTTAACATCTAGCAAACACTCGAGTCACAAAAATCCATCTTCCTTTTTATTTCGTAAAACAACGGGGTTTAAATAATAATTATACGGGCCTGGAATCCTAAATGAACCTCGAACAGATGTTTTCTAAATTAGTGATTTTTCTAAAATGAAAAATTTTAGATTGAACCGATTGAGGATATGTTTGTGAATAATTAACAATAAATTTAGATTTGTTTTGGGTATTTTGTTATTTGAAATTTCTGAAGCTATAGTTGCTTTCATTTAGAATTAGAAGTATAGTTGTACATACTTCTTTATCTCTAACGTGTCATTACGATCATTATCATTTGTGCACAATATATTTAGCTGTTCACAAATCGAGTATTTAAGTAATCCGATTTTCTCGTCTAGCTCCTTGCCACGGGAAGCATTTCTGTTTATCTTCAAAGCACTCGGTGGTTTTAAAAATTGTCCCCAGGTTTTAGGGAATCTCTATATTAATTCTTCCACGAGCAAGCGTTTTAAGACGGCCTTAAGACGACGTTCCGTTTAACTCACTAGCGCCACCACGGCCCGTATCTACGTATAAATCGACATATAAATACATCGCACGTATCGCACATATTCTTAAACTATTTTCCAAGCTTACTAACATAATCTACACGCGTTTTTAACTTTTTACTCGTGAAAGGATTAATATCCCCGCGAGAAATCATCGTTATAAAAATATTTGGCTACCTCGGGAGCATAAATCGCGCGATCACTCGCACGAATGATACTCACTCTGTATTTATATTCTCCCAATCGTCTTGCTCCATTAAACAATCATTATACCATATCTCACTACTATATACGCCCCTGCAGTTCTCGCTATACTCGCTCCTCCTTTCTCCTCCGCCCCCGTCATTGTATTTCACCTTACCGTTTCATACCCCCGTAGACATGTCCACGCTGCCGTGTTGCCCCGTAAACAGCAAACAGCGAGCACTAAACAACGATAACCGGAATTTCCTCTTTCCCACCGTCGCGGGAAAGAATTAAAGTCGTCCTTTAAATTTCCAATCCGGTACTCGCGACGAAACGCGCGCGATAAAACACACCGCAATGGCGACAGTGGGCAAAGGGAAAGAAGAAAAAGAATTATAAAATATTCGAGAAATATGGATACGCGTGTGTATAAGCCTCAAATCGCGCGGGGGTCGCGGAAGGCTAGGGATTTGCTTGTTCCGTGTCGAGGGAACGTCATGGAAAATATTAAATCGCAAGAAAATGCACGGGCGCAGCATTTGATCCTCTTTTCACTCGTCGTGCAAGGAAATGTTGATTTTTATGAAACGCGAGCGGAATTTCGAAGGAAATGCTAGAAGAGCTGCGTGGAAGGTTGATTTAATAATTTTAGATAACTATATTACGAGGATAGCTATATTCGGTATGCAATTGTTAATTGTTTAGATCTCTAGCGATAATGTATGTATCCACTGATCATTCGAGAATTCCAATAGAATTTACATGACAAGATAATACATTGATTCAATGGCTGTACTACTGTTGTTGGATGACTAACGATTCGTTGGCCCTTAGTCACTAGAAGGACCTGTCTGATAAACGCAGGCCAATTTCAGAGTCCAGAAATTATTGACTCATTCCCACTTTCTCTAAGGGCCAATGGTCATCTTCACCCCCCGAAAACTAATATTATATAAGCACCCGCAAGATTTGCGAAAAGAAAAGACAGTTTTCAGTACAGTTTTCAGTGGAGTAGTCAGTTTAGTCAAATCCAGTTTCAATTTCTGTTTTGTTCTTTCCCTCTCCGCCGATTTGTATTTTTCCAACGTAGCCTTGTTGCTAGAACCCGTGTTGTATATTGAAATCCGGGTTCCAACACTGTGTATTGGCAATTGCAAAAAGCTCTAGCGGGAATTGATCTATCGATTTATCGTTCTAAGTGTGCTATAGAATTTAGATCAGATTAGATCATAGATTAATCCAATGGATATTGTTCTGTCTAGACGGTTACACTCAGTACTGTGATATTAACTGTAAATGCCAATTACGATAAGTGATCAATCTATGACTATTCTAGAGTTGTAATAGAACTTAGATGATCAGTGAAAAGATTTATCCAATGGCTACAGTACTGCTTAGATGACTATACTCAGCTCCGTATTATCAGTTGTAAATATCTCTAGCGATAATTGAACACGCTTATTATTTACTAATTTACTATAACGATTGAAGATAGAACAGGTAGATCAAGGGTGTCCAACCTTTTAAATTTCTTAGACTACATTAATATTAAGACTGTAGGAAGCTTAAAGGCTTTGGACACTTCTTTATTAACCCTTTGCATTCAAGAGACGCCTTTCAGTCATTTGATGAAATTTCGAAGCTCAGTATTAATTAATATATCAAATTTAAAATTGGACTCCATCTTAGGTTAGTGTTGGACACCTCTCGGATAAACCTTTGGCTGCACTGGTGTACGTAACTCCCCTACTCCATTCGATCATAGCACCCTTTCAACTTCACATGTCCCATAAATCTATAAACCTGATAAATCGATACCTGATCGAATAATCTCTCACTCTTCCATCAAACATCCTCACTATTTTTGCTAACACCCCTATAGGTATTGCAATTAGAAACGTGTTATAGCTGACTGCCCTCCACTCAAAATATTGGCATAAGACGTTCAAAACAGAGTGCTGTTTGTATGCTAGGCATCATCGTTGCGTTCTAGCAGTTTGCATTCCTCCATACCAAATGATCCTGCTCACTGACTCCGAATCATCGCGAGGTCTCGCTTTAAGGGCGAATCCGTCAACCGGAAAGCCAGAGAGATTTTAACGCGAACGTACATTCGTGCCACCGTGGCTGTAGCACGAATGATTTCTCTGTTTATGTACCCTTAAGAGCGTGCCATAAAAGTGGAGAGTGCTCTTAAAGGTTCGCTTGCCTACGTACATGCAATAGCCGATTTGTCGAGATTCCGTCTTTCACGGGTACCGGCTTATCGAATCGGTCCGAGCAGAGTACAATCAAAGGGGAAACTTACCGATCGTAAGTTGCTTTCCGGTTCGATTACCTTCCCGATTTTCGTGGAATTTATTCTCAGAGTTTCTACCGATTTTTAACCGATGCACTCGCGAATTTTCTGCGGCGTGAGAACCTTTTATGCCATCCATCGGTGACATGAAGCTTTTTCGAAATAAAATTAAAAATTTTGCTCTGTGATGGCAAAATTATAGAGTTATATATAGGGTGTCCCATTTGAAATTTCGCACTCGATATTTCTTGAACTATAATTCGAAGCTTTTTCGAAATAAAATTAAAAATTTTGCTCTGAGATGGAAAAATTATAGAGTTATATATAGGGTGTCCCATTTGAAATTTCGCACTCGATATTTCTTGAACTATAATTCAAAAAATGTTTCAAAAAATATTTTAAGTGCAATTTGACCCTCTTTCAAGGGGGTTATCTTATAATTGTCATAAATTTTTCATAGGTGGACGTGTTTGCAAAATTTCATAATGATCTTTTTCTAGTAGAACCTTAATAAAAATCAAGATCACTTTAATTTTCAACTCAATACAAGTTTGTCGTTGTTTGTCTGTATTGTAAATGTTTTATGATAGAGTTTATTTGGAAATCTTCATAGTTAGTAAATAATAATAATTTATTTACCAATCTCTCGTATAGTCTGAATTTTTATACTCGATCGTCTAATAAATTCAACACGTTGTTGCAATAGGAAGCATTTTCAAAGCAAAGCTTTCGTTTGGAGGAGGGAATTTTAAATACATTTGCAAATTTATTTGCGCAGCAGCCTTAATCATTTGTTTATCTTGGCCAGCGGAACAGAGGCAAATAACGTAGTGCAGCTGGTTTATGGCAAAATTTATCTTGCAACCTGTGTGATCTAAATGATATATTGATTAACTTTTTACACCGCGGCAATTGTTTATGGAACAATACCTTTGAAAAATAAACGTTTTGTTTCGGGAAGGAGTGAGTTATAAATATTCGCAAATTTATTTATGCGGCTACCTTAATCAATTTTATTCGCGAAAAAGAAGTCAAATATATAGCGGATTATTAGCGACCGCGTCGAGGCGCCAGTGGAAAGCAAAGGATTAATTTATTTGTTAATCCTCGTCCATCACTGCCGCGTCGCCAGGCGAAATCTCGTCTAACAGGGGTATACAAGGCGAAATGACAATAGAACTACCAATCCTAAATCTAGCACGCATATATAACATTGATCAGGCTCTAAAATAAAAATAAAAATAAAAATAAGGCTTTTAATAGAAATTTTATCGAAACTAGCTTCACAAAGAATGCCAAACAAACCAAAATGAATAGATACAACTAAATATATCATGCAAAAGTGACAATAATTAAAATGACACGACGAATAAAAATCTATATATAATATAATCGCATTTCGAATTCTATCCAAGAAAGTCCAATATTTTCTCGGGATTTATTAATTATATTTTAAAATACCTGAAATTAGACATTTTGACTCCTTCCGATAAATCTATCAATAAAAAAATGAATAATAATAATAATGATAATAATAATAATAGTTTACTTCAAGCTTTGTTCTCAGAAATGGACTTGGCTTACAAAGTTAATTATATGCATACGTGCGCTCATCCCTCCAACCCCTAAATCTCTCACATCTCTGCCAACTCCATCCCCTCTTCTACTTCTCCTTAATTAATTAACCACATTTTCATTACCTTTACTGTCCAACGTGTCTTCAACTATTATATATCCTGTTTATTCTTCTTTCTCGCACTCTTCTAACGGGTGTTCTATTGTCCCCATTCGCGTATAAATAAATAATATTAACCCTTTGCACTCGAGAGGTGAGCTTCAGTCACCATTTCATAAAATTGGAAGATCGATATTAGTTAATATATCAAATTTAATGTAATGTAACAGTGTGCGAGGTATCGAAATCAAATAATTCTACAATTCTATTATTATACAATTCTTTATTTACTGTTCAAAAAAGTATCGTCAATTTTTCAGTAGAGAATCTTTGACTTTCTACTCTTCTCTAGCCAAAAAATCGTCGAGTGCAATGGGTTAATCGCAATATATGATGAAAAATACTGTTATTAGTATTAGCAAATACTATTATTTTTATTCCAAGAAGAATCAGCCATTTTGTCTGATTCTGGTAGCCCCGATATTAATTTCAAAAGTAATTATATGCACACGTGTACTCCTCTACATCCCTTAACCAATTAACCATCTTTTCATTACTTCTGTCGTCCAACACCTGTCTTAAACGACACCCTGACCTCTCTACTACCCCCACTCTTCTAACAGGTGCTCTATTAAACTGTATGACGAGAAATGGAAACCAAACCTGCCAATTTCCTCTTTCCTCTCTCTTTTCCTTTTCCTCTACATCCCTTAACCAATCAACCCTCTTTAATCTATATCTTATTCTCTCTACTTCTTTTTACTCTTCCGTCAGTATGACGAAAAATGAAAATCGATACATTTATTTTTATTCGAATAAAAATCTGAGAACTGTCATTTCATGCGAGCCTGATATCCCCGATATTAATCGTGCATGTAATTACATGCACACGTGCACTCCCATTTTGTTTTTCTTTACATCCCTTAACTAATTAACCATCTTTTCAGTACTTTTACCTTAAACCTATACCCTGATCTCTCTAGTACCCTCAGTCTTCTCACAGGTGCTTTAATAATCGCACTGTATGACAGAGAATAGGAACCAATGCGGTTATTTTTATTCGAATAAAAATCCGAGAGCGGCCATTTTGATTGAGATTGGTAGCTTCGATAGTAGCACATTGCATTCCGCATAAAAATCTCAAAAACTTGCGCCAGGGACCGCACGTTTCGACATGACAGCGTGTTGACATCTAACTCGCGGATGGCAAATTCGTAGGACCATTGCAGGACGAGTAGTCTAGGAGACCTCTCTACGAGGCAAGTTACGTAAGAAGTATAGCACTAGGAAGCGCAAGAAACCGAGGAACTGGTAGGGTCGAAATGAAATTTATTTGGCCTTTGGCGGGCACGTAGTTGCCGGTGTGAGTCGACTCGCAAGGCACTCGCAACGTAGGTGTCGATGTCGGCGAAGTTGAGCGGCCGCTTTAAAAATTCCGTAAAACCCTTGAAATATTAAGGCCTCGCTAATAGACGGTCTATTTCGAAACGGGGTCGCCGCCATTAAAGTCGAACTTCAAGAATTTTCCCCCCACGGAGACACTCTGCTCGCGTTGACTAAGGCCGCTACTATTTCAAAGTGCGCGCCCGCGCGACAGCTGTCGAAGACAGGGGTTGGCAGTGCCCTGCAGAAGGGACGACTTTGCCGAGCTTTTTTCTGGGTCTAGCTAAATTTTTGAGCAGTCGTGTCTCAATAGACAGCCTTCCTCCTCTCTCTCCCTAGTCTTTCACCCTTCCTTACACTCGCGCCTCGACCCTAACCTCTGTCAAGCGGCTTCTCTTCCGGTGTTTTGGTAATTGTTCCACCCCGGCGATACACCCCGGCGAATGAATTCGTATTCGTCGCATCCGGTTCTCGTCCCGGGACCGTGCAATTCCGTGATAATGTAATTTCACTGCTGGCAGACGACAACGGCGGTGGTGGAGCAATTGGAAAGAACGTCCTTCCGTCCGCTGCCAAACGTCTTGGTACCTCCGGCCCGGATAATGTTCGCAAATTGCCCGTGCCGCAATTTCTCCCACCTGGCGGCTTTCTTCGAACTGTCGGCACTTCCGAACAAACGTACAAATACTTGTTACAATGGAAGTTGGGAGAATTGAACTTCTCGCCAGGTGCTATCGCTTACGGTTAAATATAACGAGATACGCGAAGGGCGCGAGATGAAACTTCCACGCTGCTTGATTTATACGATCCTACGCCTTTCGGCGGGGGCAGGGTGAAAGGGCGGGGGGCGAGAAGAAAGAAGAGAGAATTTCTTCGGCCGAGTTATTCGTCCCGTAATTAATTTATGTTAGGACGATCCCATTGAAAGCCACGATCGAACTTGCCCCGGACCCGGGATCTCGAATCGGGGATCCGCGCCGTATTCTTCTCCGGCTGAGGAATAAAAGGCTGTTGGTCTTTTTCCGATACCACAATTAGCGATGGAGTTACGTCAGCGTTCAGTATTTCTCGCTAAAGACTTTTCATTCAACGCGACTAACTTGCATCGCCACGATATAGGTCAGTCTGTGGCTATCAGGCTGAATGGCTCGCGAAATATTGCCGATCTAACGCGTCTAATGTCGGAGAATTAACCCCCTTTGATTGACAGAGTTTTGCTTGCTTTTGATGGAATAATTTCGTCACGGATTACAATCCTCGTGTCTTACTTCAAAGTCCATTTATTTATTCTTAAAATCCCTAAATCGGAGTCTTTAGTCGGTCTAGGACCGCAGTCTTTGCGTATTTGTTCCCCCGATGACATAGACTTGGCTGTCAATGCGCGGTAATATTAATTTGTGACACCTTTTAGAAACTTTCTCTATTGGGAATGGTAGACAATAGACTAAATATTGCCGATCTAACGCGTCTAATGTCGGAGAATTAACCCCCTTTGATTGACAGAGTTTTGCTTGCTTTTGATGGAATAATTTCGTCACGGATTACAATCCTCGTGTCTTACTTCAAAGTCCATTTATTTATTCTTAAAATCCCTAAATCGGAGTCTTTAGTTGGTCTAGGACCGCAGTCTTTGCGTATTTGTACTCCCGATGACATAGACTTGACTGTCAATGCGCGGTAATATTAATTTGTGACACCTTTTAGAAACTTTCTCTATTGGGAATGGTAGACAATAGACTAAATATTGCCGATCTAACGCGTCTAATGTCGGAGAATTAACCCCCTTTGATTGACAGAGTTTTGCTTGCTTTTGACGGAATAATTTCGTCACGGATTACAATCCTCGTGTCTTACTTCGAAGTCCATTTATTTATTCTTAAAATCCCTAAATCCGAGTCTTTAGTCGGTCTAGGACCGCAGTCTTTGCGTATTTGTACTCCCGATGACATAGACTTGACTGTCAATGCGCGGTAATATTAATTTGTGACACCTTTTAGAAACTTTCTCTATTGGGAATGGTAGACAATAGACTAAATATTGCCGATCTAACGCGTCTAATGTCGGAGAATTAACCCCCTTTGATTGACAGAGTTTTGCTTGCTTTTGACGGAATAATTTCGTCATGGATTACAATCCTCGTGTCTTACTTCGAAGTCCATTTATTTATTCTTAAAATCCCTAAATCGGAGTCTTTAGTCGGTCTAGGACCGCAGTCTTTGCGTATTTGTACTCCCGATGACATAGACTTGACTGTCAATGCGCGGTAATATTAATTTGTGACACCTTTTAGAAACTTTCTCTATTGGGAATGGTAGACAATAGACTAAATATTGCCGATCTAACGCGTCTAATGTCGGAGAATTAACCCCCTTTGATTGACAGAGTTTTGCTTGCTTTTGACGGAATAATTTCGTCATGGATTACAATCTTCGTGTCTTACTTTGAAGTCCATTTATTTATTCTTAAAATCCCTAAATCCGAGTCTTTAGTCGGTCTAGGACCGCAGTCTTTGCGTATTTGTACTCCCGATGACATAGACTTGACTGTCAATGCGCGGTAATATTAATTTGTGACACCTTTTAGAAACTTTCTCTATTGGGAATGGTAGACAATAGACTAAATATTGCCGATCTAACGCGTCTAATGTCGGAGAATTAACCCCCTTTGATTGACAGAGTTTTGCTTGCTTTTGACGGAATAATTTCGTCACGGATTACAATCCTCTTGTCTTACTTCGAAGTCCATTTATTTATTCTTAAAATCCCTAAATCCGAGTCTTTAGTCGGTCTAGGACCGCAGTCTTTGCGTATTTGTACCCCCGATGACATAGACTTGGCTGTCAATGCGCGGTAATATTAATTTGTGACACCTTTTAGAAACTTTCTCTATTGGGAATGGTAGACAATAGACTAAATATTGCCGATCTAACGCGTCTAATGTCGGAGAATTAACCCCCTTTGATTGACAGAGTTTTGCTTGCTTTTGACGGAATAATTTCGTCATGGATTACAATCTTCGTGCCTTACTTCGAGTCCATTTTTATTTATTCTTAAAATCCCTAAATCCGTGTCTTTAGTCGGTCTAGGACCGCAGTCTTTGCGTATTTGTACTCCCGATGACATAGACTTGACTGTCAATGCGCGGTAATATTAATTTGTGACACCTTTTAGAAACTTTCTCTATTGGGAATGGTAGACAATAGACTAAATATTGCCGATCTAACGCGTCTAATGTCGGAGAATTAACCCCCTTTGATTGACAGAGTTTTGCTTGCTTTTGACGGAATAATTTCGTCATGGATTACAATCTTCGTGCCTTACTTCGAGTCCATTTTTATTTATTCTTAAAATCCCTAAATCCGTGTCTTTAGTCGGTCTAGGACCGCAGTCTTTGCGTATTTGTACTCCCGATGACATAGACTTGACTGTCAATGCGCGGTAATATTAATTTGTGACACCTTTTAGAAACTTTCTCTATTGGGAATGGTAGACAATAGACTAAATGAGTTAAATTACTTAGAAAAATTTCACTCGAAGGTGAATAAGAATTCTAATCTTGTCGCGAACTATGTTCTCTCATTATTTAATTTTTGTTGTCACGTGTTTAAAATTTTGGATATAAGATAACCATTAATTCTAACCAACGTTATTTGTGTTACAGGCATCAAGGTTCGAGATAAATCCTTGGTCCTGGATTATCTCAGATGTGACTACCAACAATCCTCTCCCACGCAAAGATGGCGGAGGACCCTAAAGGTGTCGCTGTAATGAACCATAAGCAAATGGACCGCTGTTTGTCATCGCTGTGTGCTGAGAAGACGTGACAGTTTACTGACATGTAAGTAGAATAAATTTTCTCAAATAAGATAATACAATCTCGATTCTCGCGAATTTTGAAAACGAAAAGTTTCGTTTAGCACTAGAACTGCCAATACTGTCAAAATTACTTACTTAGGATTTTTTATTTTTCTAGTTATTGGAAAAATGCAGCTATTTTTCGCAAAATTAATATCGATTCTTCCTCTAATAGCACAGTTATTTATACCTACTTATTTCCTTTATTATATTATTTTAATTAACATCATCTACGTACACCGTGTTTATGTAGACATGACAAGTTGGCAGTTCTAGTGTCAAATAGGAGACAGCATAACTTCTTAGAATTTAATATTAATTATTGCAAATACAATTTTTAAATGACATTTGCAATATCGGGTATCTCGTAACTAGCAGAGTGCAGAATTTTAGCATGACATATCTGGTAATTGTAATAATACTAAAAGCGTTGATATCACATGGTAGGAACGAACACTCGCGAATATAACTGAACTTTATTCTCGCTAATTTATGCTTAGATACAGTAAGACGCTTACGTAACGTGTCTAAATACGAATTAGCATATTTACATCGCGCACATTTTAGCTGGGTGACGTGTGTAGTATACTTTCGCGTGTACACGGTCCAAGCTGACACACATGACAGGACGTAAGATAAGATTGTTAATTGAAATTAACAGTGCCACGCGTTTCTATCGAATTTCTATTCGAAGGCAAACTCGTGTCCAGTTACCCGAATGCATATTCAAATGGTCGCTCGTGTAATTACGAATTACACGCGTTAATACACGTTCATATTGAAAACATTACGTCAACAAAGCGTGCACGCGGGACAATACCTGGCTGCATTAACATGTACCGGGTTAATACACGGTAAGTCAACTGAAATTAACTAACGTTGTTATACGTTAATGTATGTGCGGGTACCTACACGTACAAAGGGTCGCTCGGATACGCATGGAAATCGTAAATTGATAATCATTAATTCGCGTTTCACGCACGCACCGATATATTTCCACGTCTCTGAGGTTAAATATCGAGAAAGCTGTACGTTACATGACGTACCGGGAGACTTATCGTGGGTATGTAATTATTGTCCTGGGTCACGATAGATCTTCGAAACGATGATTCGCGAGAAGGAAGGAGGAATTATTAATTTCTAAAAAATTCTAGAATTCGATGACATAATCTTGGGTGTCACAATATAAGTTCGAACGTAGCGACGTGTCTAAGATGGAAATATTATTATGATCGTGCAGTCTTTAGCATTCGGTCTTTTGACGCAAATCCTTTGAAGAAAAACAGAGAAAGAAAAAGAATTTCGTCGTAATAGAGCTTGCAATTCTTTGCGAAGACAGCTAAGAGGAACGGTAGCATTTGTCTTAATTTTTTACTCAATTTTTATGACCGGTGACTATAGTGACACGTTGTGTGTAGATGGCGTCTCGTGGCCGGTGACTATTAGTCATCCGTCGTGTGTAGATGGTGACTATAGTTAGCTGTTATGTGTAGATGGCGTCTCGTGGCCGATGACTATAGTCACCCGTCATGTGTAGATGGCTTCTCGTGGCCGGTGACTATTAGTCATCGTCGTGTGTAAATGGCGACTATAGTCAGCTGTTATGTGTAGATGGCGTCTCGTGGCCGGTGACTATTAGTCATCCGTCATGTGTAGATGGCGACTATAGTCACTTGTCTTGTGTAGATGGCGTCTCGTGGTCGATGACTATAGTCATCCGTTGTGTGTAGATGGCGACTATAGCGAGCTGTTATGTGTAGACGGCGTTTCGTGGCCGGTGACTATAGTCACCCGTCATGTGCAGATGACGTCTTGTAATTGGTGACTATAGTCACCCATCGTGTGTAGATGGCGTCTCATGGCCGGTGACTATTAGTCATCCGTCGTGTGTAGATGGCGACTATAGTCAGCTGTTATGTGTAGATGACGTCTCGTGACCGATGACTATAATCATCCCTCATGTGTAGATGGTGTCTCGTGACCGTTGACTATAGTCACCGGTCATGTGTAGATGGCGTCTCGTGACCGTTGACTATAGTCACCCGTCATGTGTAGATGGCGTCTCGTGGCCGGTGACTATAGTCACCCGTCATGTGCAGATGACGTCTTGTAATTGGTGACTATAGTCCCCCATCGTGTGTAGATGGCGTCTCATGGCCGGTGACTATTAGTCATCCGTCGTGTGTAGATGGCGGCTATAGTCACTTGTCGTGTGTAGATGGCGTCTCATGACCGGTGACTATTAGTCATTCGTCGTGTATAGATAGCGACTATAGTCAGCTGTTATGTGCAGATGGCGTCTCGTGACCGATGACTATAATCATCTCTCATGTGTAGATGGTGTCTCGTGACCGTTGACTATAGTCACCGGTCATGTGTAGATGGCGTCTCGTGACCGTTGACTATAGTCACCCGTCATGTGTAGATGGTGTCTCGTGGCTGGTGACTATAATCACCTGTCATGTGTAGATGGCGTTTCGTGATTGGTGACTGTAGTTACCCATCGTGTTTAGATGGTTCTCGTGACCGGGGAGTATAGTCAGTAGTAGACAGTACAATCAGTAATAGTAGTAGTAGTAGTAGTAGGAAGAGGGTTAATCCTCCCATTTCGAAGATATTCCTCCACGAACAAAAATTTCCTTTTTATGTCTTTCGTATCCGAAGGTCGTGTTAGATCAGGGAAAAGAATATTAAATCAGCCACGTCAACATAGCGAGATTCTTTATGGCCCATGTGGTACCCCGTTTATTCACCGAAGCCATAGAGACGAGCTACAAATGGTTATAATCGATAAAATTTATTAATTTATCGTACAATTATGAAATGATCGAGATTCATATAGACCTGGTGAGAGGAATTATTATTAATATTAAAATGCAATAGTTGTTAATCCACTTTTATCTTCATTTCTTAATCCACAATCCCAGCATCCTCGTCAGGTTAGGTCACAATTTGACCCAAGACTTCTCGCTTAGGTTCCACTTTTTTGAGTCGGTATTAAAACAGATAAATCTCCTGAGAATTCTCTAACTTTTAAAATCCTCGAGGCTGTTCTCGTAAGTTATTTCCTTTCAGTTAGAGCGACTGCTATTGCTCATGGACCTTGTCTCTTAGGTCCACTGACGTTGGTCTTCCTATATATCGAGGAGGTGAATTTAGGCTAGTGTCGATCTCTTCTTAAAGGTTGCTTGGGTGGTGGACACATCTGAGAAACACATTCCAAACTTTCCCAATCTTTCGCAGTTAAGTGGCCACCATCTCGAAGCCTCTTGGTCCAACTTGTAGGCCAAGAGACAATCATACGTTCGGCTCTTACATAATCAGGTCTTACAAAAGAACATTCGACTGCTCTGCCAACCTAACCTAACTCTGCCGGGATAAAAGAACATCCACCTACGTCGTATCCCAAATTAACCACGAAAGTGACCATGACACGGAAGCTTTGTCCATTTCCTTTCAGAGAAACAGCTGAGGTTTCTCAGCGTCCGATTTGCCAATTTATCGCGCACAGCTCGGGAGTTTAGGTCCGGCACTCTAACACAGTCGTGCAGATGGGTCACAGGAATCTTTGGTATTATCTGGAAGTATCACGCCTATTTATAGATACATTTATAATACATGGAAACCGAATGGGATAAAAGGATGGAACCATTGGCGTAGACACAGAGTCAGTGGATGGGTTGACTTCTTAGCACCGGGGTGAAAATAGTGTTACGTAACTTCTTTTATTGCTCAGGATAATTGTTAGAAGTATAAATATCGTGAACATCTAGCAATAAATCGGAATTAATCGATATTAATTGCTTATCTTAGGATTTAATTATAACAAATTTTTTTATTTTAGTCAGCAATTATAATATATGTACAGACACTTATATTATAATTGCACACATGTATTATCTGTTTATCGGGGAGTGTATAGGAAGGTATATTATACAATATATACAATTAAATTATATTTAGCATCTTCGTGCACGTTAAAAGATCTCAAGTATAATTGTTAAACTTGGGGATCTTAGACTTAGGGATCACAAACTTAGGAATCTCGAACTTAGGGCTCTCAGACTTAGGAATCACAAACTTAGGGATCACGAACTTAGGGATCTCAAACTTAGGTATCTTAGACTTAGGGATCACAAACTTAGGGATCTTAGATTTAGGGGTCACAATCTTAGGAATCTCAGACTTAGGAATCACAAACCTAGGGATCTCAAACTTAGGAATCTTAGACTTAGGAATCACAAACTTAGGGATCTTAGATTTAGGGGTCACAAACTTAGGGATCTTTGACATAGGAATCTCAAACTTAAAGATCACAAACTTAGGGATTTGGAACTTGGGGACCTCAGATTTAACGATCTTAGACATAGGGATCTGAAACTTAAGGATCACAAAGTTAGGGATCTCAGATTTAGGGATCTCAAACTTAGGGATCACAAACTTAGAGATCTCAAACTTAGGGATCTTAGATTTAGGGGTCACAAACTTTGGGATCTTAGATTTAGGGGTTACAAACTTAGGGATCTCATACTTAGGGATCACAAACTTAGGGATCTCGAACTTAGGGATCTTAGATATAGGGGTTACAAACTTAGGGATCTTAGATTTAGGGGTCACAAACTTAGGGATCTTTGACATAGGGATCTCAAACTTAAAGATCACAAACTTAGGGATTTGGAACTTGGGGACCTCAGATTTAACGATCTTAGACATAGGAATCTGAAACTTAAGGATCACAAAGTTAGGGATCTCAGATTTAGGGATTTCAGATTTAGGGATCACAAACTTAGAGATCTCAAACTTAGGGATCTTAGATTTAGGGGTCACAAACTTAGGGATCTTAGATTTAGGGGTTACAAACTTAGGGATCTTAGACATAGGGATCTCAAACTTAAGGATCACAAACTTATGGATTTCGAACTTGGGTATCTCAGATTTAGAGATCACAAACTTGGGGCTCCCAAACTGAGGTATCTCAGGCTTAGGGATTACAAACTTGGGGATCTCAAACTTAGTCAATTTCAGACTTTGAGGTCTCAAACTCACCAGTTACGTCACTTTATTTCCTTGATACAAGTAAGCCTATTACATTTCTTCTGGATCTCTGATCATCTAAGCCCTGTTTGCACGTATCTCTGCATGACTCCATTATTATAGTGCAGGGACTCAAACAGGATATTAAACAGAATATCTATCATTCATCCTATATGCATAATCAAATTACATACAAAAATTCAGGATCTTCGTGCACGTTAAAAATCCTTAAGTATAATTAAGTATGTCTGCACGACACCATTTTCATAGTGCTAGGCCTCAAACACCTTTCACCCCTTTATCATCCCCGATCTCTCCCCATCTGTTTCACATATTTCCGAACATTTTCGCGACTTGGTGATCCATTAGACCACTACCTCGCCAAACCCTGTGTTCACCAGTTTCCGACATTTCGCAGAAAATCCGCGATCCTGACCCTGTCCAGCCGGACCGTGACTCCGTGCCGCGGATGCATCCCGTAAATTGCACATAAACCGGATATCACGGTCGAAATGCGAAAAATATTCGTCGTCGGGGCTGTAATATATTTTCCTCCGGTTAGGTATTTTCCTAGATACGGTTATCGCGTTCTAAAAGGTTTCCCGTATCGGATTCGATGGCCGGGCCGCGTAGAAATTGGACACGCGTAAAAACGGCCGGCGTGTAAGCTTGCGAGCAAACACGCCGTTTCAAGGCGGGCATGAAACAGCTCATGGGAAAAAAGGGAGACGAAGTGAGTCGGGAAAGAGAGGCGAGAGAGAGAGGGAAAGACATACATGCGCCTCCGTGTGCATAGCCCGTCCGCGTGTGTGATTAAAATCCGTTGAAAGCTCTGTTTGTACGTCAAAGGTAAACTCAATCCTATTTCCCTTCCGTGAAAACAGCGAGCACGTTAACAATTACGAGCACGGCCGCGAAGTAATTCCGTGGAAAGTCGTCGAGGTCAGAATTTTCCCCGCAAAATGTCTCGTTTCTCTGCACAGCTGTACAGCGAACGACCCTAGTCGGTGTCAATAGCCCTGGCAGGATCGTGTGTGTACGACCGGGGATAAAATCGCTGGGCCAAGAGGAGGAAAGGGTCGGCGATTTTATGTGTAATCGCTAGTTGGGATAAACGTCCTGTTGTACGGCACATTTTCGAATATACCTTTGCTCCGCGGGCCCTGTTCACGTTTATAAGTTCCAGGGACACAGCAAAGTTACGATCCGGGATGCAGGTTTCAACGCAGAAACACGGGGGCCAGTCGGTGTGAAATAACGTCAGTTCAGAATGGTCCTCGCGATTATTATATTTCCGTCTCTTTCACGAAGAGCAGACGTCGAGGATAAATGAAAACGACCGTGTTGAGATGGTTTAAGGGGCATTAACGAATTTCAAAGTATCAGCTGTGATTATTTTAATCTGCTTCGCGGGGTTTAACGCGAGTACGAATAGGATTGCAAGGTCAATTCTTTTGACACGTGATTATGGCAGCTGATGGGTAGAATTTAATCTCGAAAGTTTAGTAGCAATTGTTCTAACTTGGTTTACTTGGAGAACGCGTTGGTGGTTTAAATAAATATAAATTTTATTTTGAGGTTAGGGTAGTTTCATCCGCAACTTGATTTTTCTTTATGGTAACCCTATTAAAACGATTCAAGGGACACGATTGAATTTTTAAGTATCGCTATAATTATTTCAACGCCTTTCTCGAGGAAATGAAATTAGGATCGGAATGTATATTCCAGGTTTCCAATATTAGGTTAATTTTTATTCACGGAACCCTATAAATATGGTATTCAATCTCGAAAGTTTAGTAGTAATTATTCTAACCTATTTTACTTGGAGAACGCGTTGGAGGTTGAAATAAATATAAACTTTATTTCGAGGTTAGGGTGGCTTCATTCCTAACTTGATTTTTTTATGGTAATGATCTAGGGGACACGATTGAAATTCCAAGTATCGTTATAATTATTTCGATCCTTTTCGCGAGGAAAAGAAATTAGGATCGGAATGTGTATTCCAGGTTTCCAATATTAGGTTAATTTTTATTCACGGAACCCTATAAATATGGTATTCA
The DNA here is from genome assembly GCF_001483705.2 of Eufriesea mexicana. Taxonomy (NCBI): domain Eukaryota; kingdom Metazoa; phylum Arthropoda; class Insecta; order Hymenoptera; family Apidae; genus Eufriesea; species Eufriesea mexicana. The sequence goes on from NW_016912318.1 coordinate 277,921, forward strand.
ATCTCGAAAGTTTAGTAGTAATTATTCTAACCTATTTTACTTGGAGAACGCGTTGGAGGTTGAAATAAATATAAACTTTATTTGGAGGTTAGGGTGGCTTCATCCCTAACTTGATTTTTTTATGGTAATGATTTAGGGGACACGATTAAAATTCCAAGTATCGTTATAATTATTTCGATCCTTTTCGCGAGGAAAAGAAATTAGGATCGGAATGTGTATTCCAGGTTTCCCAGATTAGGTTAATTTTTATTCCCGGAACCCTATAAATATGGTATTCAATCTCGAAAGCCTAGTAGCAATCATTCTAACCTATTTTAATTCGTCCGAGGTGGAAAACGCGTTGGAGGTTTAAATAAATATAAATTTTATTTCAAGGTCAGGGTAGTTTCATCCCCAATTAGATTTTTCTTTATGGTAACCCTATTAAAACGATGTAGGACAAACAAGTGAATTTCTAAGTATTGCTATAATTATTTCAGTCCCTTTCGCCAGGAAGAGAAATTAGGATCACAATGTATATTCCAGTTTTCCAATATTAGGTTAATTTTTAATCACAGAACCCTATAAATATGGTATTCAATCTCGAAAGTCTAGTAGCAATTATTCTAACCTATTTTACTTAGAGAACGCGTTGGAGGTTTAAATAAATATAAATTTTATTTCAAGGTCAGGGTAGTTTCATCCCCATCTTGATTTTTCTTTATGGTAACCCTATTAAAATGATCCAGAAGTCACGATTGACTTTTTAAATATCGTTACAATTATTTCAACCCCTTTCGCGAGGAAAAGAAATTAGGATCGAAATGTATATTCCAGGTTTCCAAGATTAGGTTAATTTTTATTCACCAAACTCTATAAATATGGTTACCCAAAATGAATCTCGAAATACCTGTTTTACCTGTAATTAAATTACCCGCAATTAGCTTAATTTCTTTTATTAATTTGCAAAACGCGGAAACGTAAACGATATTGCAAGGTCGAGTCAGTTTGGACCTCCTGATTGTTACTTACGGGGTCGTTTAGCCACTAAAATGGCGGCACGTAATAAACCCCTCCGCGAGAAAGAGACGTCGAGGATCGAGATAAATATAAATCAGTTTCCAAGGTTCCGCGTTTGCTCCCTCGACTTTTACTCACGAGCTCGCATTAGAGCAATCGCGTACGTGGAAGATATTAGGAATCTTCGCAAACGTCCTCGCATTTGTATTTTATCTGGAGCATTTCACGAGGGACTGGATTAAACAGGGACAGATGGTTACGGTTTACTCGTTTCATTAACTCAGAGATAGCCTGACGCGTTGTTTCCGCAACCTCTGTCCGTCGAATTACGGATGCATGAGCTTCGGCTAATGACTCTGACCTTCTGCGCTCTTTAAACGCTTCGATAATTCTTCGACTTGCGCCGATGCCCGATCCCCAGCAGAAGGGTGAATATCAGAATTCAATTTCCTATTCCGCCCCCTCCTCCGCTATATCTCCGAGGATCACTCGCTATCTTTCACTCGCACCGCTACCTCGCAAGTGAACCTAAATAATTCCTGAATCATGAACTATTGCTTCAGCCTCTTGATCTTTATGTGGAATACACTTGTCGTGGGAAGACCGGTTAATCGTTCAATAAATAATTTTGCTTTTGCTATTTAAGAGGCAATTTAGATAATTTAGTATTTTTATTTTAAATATTTATTTTAGTATTTTTATTTTTATTTTAAATATTTATTTTGGTATTTTTATTTTTATTTTAACATTTTTATAAAAAGTTTTATTTTAACAAATTTCACGATAACAGGACTCGGTAATATTTAAGGGAGATGAATTTTTAATTCCAAGTATCGTTATACTTGCGGACCAACCAAATTTAAATTCTCCAAATATAATACCAATGAATCTTTGATATTAAATGTACCAGGATTCAAATAAGCATTTTTAAATTTTTTATTTAAAATTTCTCATTCGATGTTATCGCTTTGGTCACCTGACTATTATTCCTCTTTTTTCATTTTCTTTACGGTCCTTCTTCTTTCCTTTCTTCCCCCATCGATCATTTTGTACTCGAGAGGCACCCCTTAGTCGTCGTTTAATAAATTACCGAAGATCGATATTAATTGACATGTTAAATTTAGGACAGTGTAACAATACACGAGGTATCGAAATTAAATAATTCCACGTGTTAATTATTCTACTCATTTCTTATTCACTACTTCAAAAATATCGTCCACTTTATTCCCAAAAATCTTTTTCGAAATTTTACTCTTCCCTAACAACAAAAATGGCCGAGTTCAGGGAATTAAATAATAAAAATACCAATTTTCCAAATATAAATTCCAGAAAAATCTCGTCTGATAATTTAACAATTTATTTAAATTGTTTATTTCCTCCACCCCTCTCGAGTACTCTGAAAAATACTTGAACACGCTTTCAAAACCGAGCAAAACGCTCGAGCTGTCAGACACGAACGCTAACAATTTCTCAGCTCGAATACTCGCGATTCCATACGTTTCCAAAAAAAAAAAAAAAAAAAAAAAAAACAAAATATT
>NW_016912318.1:280523-304846 GCF_001483705.2 Eufriesea mexicana
CCCCCCCGTCTCTCGCGCATTATTCCCTCGCGTTTTATCCTCCAGCGAAGCGGAACACCTTCCAGCCTCGCACCTACGTCGAACGAATTCGAATTCAGCGCGTCGCAATAATTCGGTAAATAAATTTCCCTGATTTATTTACCGCGATATACGACGAGTGGCCTGGGATAGGTGGTCAGACCGAGTCCAGTGGCTGTAACCAGAGAACGAAGAAAGGGAAAAGAGGAAGGGAAAGTAGCCGGTTGCAAAACGTTCCTGCCACTTTCCACGGCGACCACCCCTCGCAGCCGCCCCCTGTCCGTGCCCCTGCACGCTCGCAGCGTCGTCTCCGGCGTCGCTGCCCCTCGTGTGTTCGTGCGGTCTGTCCGGCTTGTTTACGACGCGGGCATCGAAGCGAAGTTCGCCCCGAGGTGGTGGAAACCCGATATAACTCCGGCCCTTGCCGCCCCTCTCGACACGTTTCCCGAACAGGGTGGGTCGTACCAGTACTAACACACGCCACTCGCTCGCCACTGAGCAGCGCACTCGAGCCTCTGTGGTTCATGAAAGCCAACTTTCTTTTTGTTCCCCGCAGTTTTTCCTCCTTTCGCCATCTTCCGCCGCTTCTTATTGTTCTCGTCCCGACCCATCGGTCAGTCGCCGCGGGAGACACTGGCGAGGGTGTTTTAATCGAATTCTGTGTTTGGAATATATTTCTTTTTCTTTCCGTTCTTCTTTGACAACGCTTTTCCACGATCCGGGACGATAAGGTTTCTGCCAAGCCAATTTTCTTTCTCCAGGCTTCCTAATTTTCGACGTCTTTCGTAGCTTCCTATTATTCTTCCCACCCTACCGGTTGGGTTGTACTAATTTTATGCTTGGAATATATGTTTTTCATTTTATTTTATTGCATTTCTTCTTGACAGCGTTTATGGACGATTTGTGACGATAGGAGTTCGACAAAGTCAATTTTCTTTCTTGATTTCTTCGAATTTTCAGCGCCTTCTACAGCTTCCTATTATTCTGGCCACCCTACCTATTGGACTATATCAATTTTACATTTGGAATATATTTTTTTGATTTAATTTTTTTGTATTTCTTCTTGACAGCGTTTGTGGACTATTTGTGACGATCGGAGTTCGCCAAAAACAATTTTCTTTCTTGAGTCCTACTAATTTTCGACGTCTTTCGTAGCTTCCTATTATTCTTCCCACCCTACCGGTTGGATTGTACTAATTTTATGCTTGGAATATATATTTTTCATTTTATTTTATTGCATTTCTTCTTGACAGCGTTTATGGACGATTTGTGACGATAGGAGTTCGACAAAGTCAATTTTCTTTCTTGATTTCTTCGAATTTTCAGCGCCTTCTACAGCTTCCTATTATTCTGGCCACCCTACCTATTGGACTATATCAATTTTACGTTTGGAATATTTTTTTTTCATTTTATTTCTTTGTATTTCTTCTTGACAGCGCTTTTGTACGATTCAGGCCGATAAACCAATGTTTGAAACCAATTTTCTTCTTGAGTCTTCCTAATTTTCGACGTCTTCTACAGCTTCCTATTATTGTTGCCACCCTACCTGTTGGACTATACCAATTTTATGCTTGGAATATATTTTTTTCATTTTATTTCTTTGTATTTCTTGTTGGCAGCGCTTTTGTACGATTTGTGGTGATAAGAATTCGCCAAAACCAATTTTGTTTCTTGGTTGCTTCTAATTTTCAATGTTTTCTACAGCTTCCTGTTATTTCTCCAACCCTACTAATTAGATTATATCAATTTTACGTTTGGAATATATTTTTTTTATTTTATTTCTTTTGCATTTCTTCTTGACAGCGCTTTTGTACGATTTATGATGACAGGAGTTCACCAAAGCCAATTTTCTTTTTTGGTTTCTTCTAATTTTTGACGTCTTATGTAATTTCCTACTATTCTTGCCATCGTACCGATTGGACTATTCCAATTTTATGCTTGGAATATATTTTTCTTCATTGTATTTTATTATATTTCTTCTTGGCAGCGCTTTTGTACGATTTGTGACGATCGGAGTTCGCCAAAGTCAATTTTCCTTCTTGGTTTCTTCTCATTTTTGACGTTTTTCGTAGCTTCCTATCATTCTTGCCACCCTACCTATTGGAGTATATCAATTTTACGTTTGGAATATATTTTTCTTCATTTTGTTTTATCGTGTTTCTTCTTGGCAGAGCTTTTGTACGATTTGTGACGAACGAAGTTCGCCAAAGCTGATTTTCTTTCTTGGTTTCTTCTAATTTTCGACGTCTTTCGTAGCTTCTTATTATTCTTGCTACCCCTCAGGTCAAATTACTGCAATTCCATATTTGGAACATATTTTTTCCTTTTATTTTTTTACATTTCTCTTAGAGAACGCTTTTGGGCGCTTTATGACAATAGGGATTCGCCAAAAATAACTTTATTTTGGTTCTTTCTAATTTTCGACGTCTTCCATAGCTTCCTATTACTTTTGCCACCCCATCGGTTAATCTAATCGAACTTCGTGTTTTGAATATATGGTTTCCTCCCTTTTTCTTTGTATTTCACTTTATCACTACTTTTGAACGATTTGCAACGGTAAGGGTTTGCCAAAGTCAATTTTCTTTTGGTTCTTCCTATTTCTCATCGTCTTCCGTAGCTTCTTACTGTTCTTGCCACCCCATCGGACAATTTAATCAAATTCTGTATATTTAAGTTATCTTCCCCTTCTTTTCATTCTTATCTCAGTGCAATTTTGTGTCATTTATCATGACAAGGGTTCAAAACAGCCTATCTTTCTTCCGGTTCTTTCTACTCTATTGTTTTCGCCACGCTATCGATCAGTCTACTCCACTTCCACATTAGTTATAAATTCCCTCTGTCCTTTCTTCATTTTCCATCCAGAGTCCTTTTGGACAACTCGTAACGTGCTTGATGAAAGCCAACTTTCTTTCCGTTCCTTGCAGCTTCCCTTCCCTTCGCGATCTTCCGTGTCTTCCTATTGTTCTCACAGTCGGCGAAAGAGGTTCCTTGTGGGTGTTCTAAACGAATTCTCCTTTTACCCCTTCCTCCACTTTCTCCACTTCTCGTCTAGAGCATTTTCGGACGATTTGTAATGGATTCCGGGTGACCGGACGTTGCGAGTGTGAAGCTGACTTTATCGTCCATTGTCAACGTCTAAAATGCATTAATGACTCTGGTGTCGTCGTTCAAAACTCAGGTTTTTTACGTGGAGGAAATCTCTGGAAGATACTCCATCCCCCTAAAGGAAGAGACAAGGTTATGTGTGATTTCTACCCACTAAAACCCTCACTGCGTAGGGGAACACCGGGATTTGGTAGATAAACACAACCGGTGCTTCCCTGCGACATGCCCATGAAAATGGGCCCATCGACGTCCAATCTGCTGTCAACCTTGAGTCACCGGGTGCCTCTTGTCGTCTCTGCAAATCTTTTCCTATTACGTCTTCATATACGAACCCCAAAGCCGAGGCAGGTCATGCGAAACAAACCAAAGTCCATCGATAGCCAATCCGGTGTCAATCAATATTTCCCGAAAACAAACCCCTTCCCTAGCATACACAGTCCTGCGTGTATATATCCGCACCTGGACACGGATAAAGCGCATGCTGCACGGTACAAATCCACCATGCTATACCTTTATCTTCCATAACTATACGTAGTTATCCGCGTTAGTCTCTATTCGAGAGTTGACAGAATGTTGCTCTCCTTGCATCGTCGTAATTGTCCCGTGACACGTGGACGGAAAACAGTGGTCTCTTAGGTTTCCTCTACAGTGACGGTATTTTTATATCCTGTTATCACGCTGCAGATTTGAACTTTTCCCGCGTGATACTGGTGAAACTAATAGCAACGGGGACGTGGTATCAGGAAGTTGGTGTTTTACGATAGCTCGTTCCGCTATACGTTTGGAAAGTTCGTTATGGCGATTTATCGGCGTTATTAAAAGCGTTTGCGAACGTGTATCTGCTTGAAGGGGGTACCTGGGAATATACGAACGGGTTAATTATCCCAGCATTTTACCGCGGCAATCGCTTTTTATCTAATTTATAGTTCTCATTGCGCGCCAGGCCGATTCGCGTTTAATCTCGGATTACTCGTGTCCCGATCCACGCCGGGACCACGAAGATCGTTCGTTAGAAGCCTTTAAGAGAAACATAATCCTGTTTCAGGATCGACCGAGTCTAGTCTCGGACCAGCGAACCTCGTTGTTCATAAACTCTATCCGGCTTCTACCACGTTTAACCTATTTTACGTTTCCAAACTTCATCCCCGACAGTTCGCTCGGGGATACCATACGCGAAATAACCCACGGAACAATATCAAATAATTGGCCAAATAATTTCCCGCCAATTTTCCTCGACTTGCCGGAGTTTTCAGCGTCGTACAACTTCCGGCCGCGTTTTCCTCTTCGAAGACGCGCGCAGCTCCGCGAGGGGGGCACGCGACACCCCTATTTCGTCGGGAACCATTCTTTGAGAAGAAGGACGATTAGGGTTCAAGACCTTTTACAAACGCAAACTAGTTTGGCAAGATTTGTTAGACTTTATTCGATACTAGACCTATGACGGCCAAATAACCGGTGAATGCGAAAGAAGTAGAAGTTTCTGGAGATTGGAATGATGGGGGATATCGAGAAAATGACTATACCTATAATGAAAGAAAAATCGCGAAAATGAGCGATTAGGATGATAACTTCGAACACGGAATTTTTAATAACAATTTAGTAAACTGTGATTTAGTCTATGCTAGGTATACTGTTATACCTTTGCACTCGAGAGGCGACCGTCAGTCGCCAATTAATTAGGATCTAAAAATCGTTGTTAATTTATATCTGGAATTTAAATTGGCAGTTGTGGAATATCGAGGTAATATAATTTTACGTTTTGCAATTAATTTGCACTTCTTATTTACCGTTTTGAAAATATCGTCGATTTTATAGCACGAAGCCTTCGAATTACTGTTTCTGTAAAGGGTTAATATAATGCGAGAGTGAACGTGTTTGACACATTCTGAGCTTTTCTGACTTCTGGTGTCTTCGTATTTTGTAAATTCGGATGTTACTGTGATTGGTTAGCTTTGTTATATTCCATGTATGTATTTATTTTCGCTATAACTTACATGGGAACTTTGCGAGGGACAACATAGTCTAGTATCTGCCAAATTCTTTTATAGTGACACTCTGAATCGATTACTAGCACAAGAACGCTCATTTTGGGATTATTGAGAATATTTATATGTGAACCAGGAAGTAAGTGGACCCTTGTCCCCTTCACTGGGGTTTTCGATCTTTGGGAATGAGTGGGGAGAATGAACAGCGCCTGAAGTATTCTACCAGCCATGCTCGAGGACAAGGGACGCCGAGATGTCAGTTAAACTTGGCGATATTGCTGGCATTCGCGCATACAAATGTGGGAACTTCTGTTCCTGCGCGAAACATCTGTTGCACCTGACTTTTTAGCAAATCTTTACACGGACACAATAAGATTCCGCGCGCGCATTCAATTTTCCAAAGTTACATTTCGGTTTCCCGCGGCAATAAAGGGAACGCAACGCCGTTATGGAAAAACTTCCTTTCTGGCAATCCGGAATTGCCAATTTCGCGGCGAAACAGAGTTAACCGCCGTTCTTTTATTCCCCTATAAACCCGGATAGCGACCACGTCACGCAATTTAATAAAATTTAATCATTTTTTCCGCCCGCGGCTGGGTGGCCCAAAAAGCGAAGGAGCAGCGGAAGAAAAACGCTCTGTCCTGTTAACCAGACACCATTTTCCTTTTTTCTTCTTTCCCCCACCCCTTGTTCTTTTCTCTTCGTTTTTCCATTAAATCCCTGAGATACGTGTGCCTAGTCCATCCACGCCCGGATATCGATGATGTCGCGTTGAATATTATACATTCAACGTTCGCTTCCAATTACTCCAGTTTCGCTAATTATCAGGCTGCAGTGCGCTTCCTGTGTGAAAACATTAATTGAATATCAGAAAGTAAGTAGGTTCATTTGCCTCTTCCTTTTTCCATTACCTTTCAGAGGCTCTTTTATCTCCTCCTCCTTCTTCCTCCACTTTCTTCTCTACGTCGAAGCTGCGAGGTGTCAAAGACGAATAGCTGTCAGACAAGTTTAACTTTCATATATTTCCGCGAAAAATGAGGATACTTTATCGAGGATAATTAACAAAGTTAGGAAAGTGTTCGAATAACAACAGGTCTGCAGATTGTTGTACAACTTCTTCAACAATCCTCCTCGTTGCTTCTTACGAACTCTGACTCTTGACACTAGGTTCATCCTTCTCATACGCTTCTCCAGTTCTTCCTTAAATATTCCTGAATATGGTCATATGATTCTAAGCGAGAGTTTGCAGATGCTCAGAGCAGAGGCTCGTAGGGTTTAAGCCTGTATCGCATCGTTGATTCCGGCAATAACGATTAATAATGCAATGATAATTACCAAAATGGTATTCGAAATCCAGGTTTAGAATTCGCTTACAAACGCTGTGAACTGTTATGCACACAGATACACGCGAAGTGCATTGTATTTACATGTGAGGTATAGTCTATGGCTGACTCGTAATGCAACGTAAAACAGTGTGCGTACAGTCATTGACAACGAATTGCTTAGGCATAGATGTGCGTGTACTATTTGAAATTGAAACAGCTGTTTGACAATGTAAAATATAAGAAGATAGACATGAATGGACATAAAGAGACGTATCCCGTCGATACGGCTGATCCCGATACGAATGTCATGAAGAAATCCCTTGATAAAGGAAAGTCTTACTAGAGATAATACTTAGCTCTATCTACCGAGCAAAGCTTCCTTTGACTTGGTATAATAATTGCAAGTATAGAAATCACGTATGACGTCTATAACCGAAGGTTCCATGCAGACAGTAGCAAGGGATAGTTTAAAATAAAGACAGAATTTCACTGTCAACTGTAGAATTCAGACTAAGATCACGTTTACTTTCCAAGTTAGGCTTTTATTTCTCTGTGGAGGATACGGATTGTGCGTGAATTATGGGATTCTTTGATTTTTGGGTCCTGTCATCTAACAGGGATATATCGACCTAGGTCCTATCTAGGAATTTGGTTTTACAATCTTATCTTGAGGTGTTTGGAAAGTAGCTCTACACTGTCCTTAACGAATAGAGTCTCCCTCATCAGTACGAGGACACACGTATTTCGAGCTATAATCTAAATAATAGGGTATTGACAGTAAGTAGCATTAGTCCCTGGAGACACTTCTATCTTAGTTGCTCTAACTAGCAACAAAGATAATAACTGGTCCTCGAACGTATTTCGACCTATAATCTAAATAATAAGCTATTGACAGCAAGTAGCGTTAGTCCTAGGACGCATTTCTATCTTAGTTCTATCCAACTGGAAACAAAGGTGACAGCTGATCCTCGAAGGTATTTCAACTTAAACCCGTCATCGAACGCTTGTCTCGTCGTGTCAGGAACCTTACAACAATACATTTCTTAGCAAAATAATCCTCGAATGGTCGACTTGCCAGAGCCGCGAGCGAGCGAGGAGTTAATCAAGCGAGAAGAGCCACAGTGGGTATGATCGTTGTGTTTAGAAATAGCAGCACGGTCGAGCTGATACGGTCCACGAGAGTTAAACTTTCTGCGGGAACTTGCTCGTTATCCTTCCACAGCCAGGGCCGAACGGTGCGCCAAATTTAGTTTGGCAATAACTTTTCCGAACGCAAACTAGCAGTGTTTCGATAGCACGTGTTGGACATTCTGATTAATGAATATCGCGCCGCCATTGTAAGTGCCATAAAGTTGCAGCACGTGGCCCGCCCTCCTCGTTATACCAATACGACGCGTTAACTCGCCTTTCCGCGAGCGGGCAACGCTTTCATGGCGCTTCTGTTAACGTTATTTCGTTATTACGCTGCAAGACAAATTGCCGAGGGAAGTCACTCGAGAAAGAGCGATGAACGAGTGCAAATATCTCTGAAAATACGGGAAAAAGAACGACGAAGATGCTCTGCTTTCGACTTAGCTGCGTGTGCTAAGTTCCGACGGCACACTAGCGCCACCGCAACGCATTACTCGGTTCAAGCCAATCTTTTTATTATCTCGTAAATAAATTCGCGACTATTCGTTACGAGTTTTCGATTTCGTAAGCTTTTTCTCGAAGATGCTCTGATTTCTACCTAGCTGCATGTGCTAAGTTCCGACAGCACACTAGCGCCACCGCAACGCATTACTCGGTTCAAGCCAATCTTTTTATTATCTCGTAAATAAATTCGCGACTATTCGTTACGAGTTTTCGATTTCGCAAGCTTTTTCTTAAAAATGCTCTGATTTCTACCTAGCTGCATGTGCTAAGTTCCGACGGCACACTAGCGCCACCGCGACGCGTTACTCGGTTCAAACCGATCTCTTTGTTATCTCGTAAATAAATTCGCGACTATTCGTTACGAGTTCTCGATTTCGCAAGTTTCTTCTCGAAGATGCTCTGATTTCTAGCTAGCTGCGTGTGCTAAGTTCCGACGGCACACTAGCGCCACCGCGACGCGTTACTCGGTTCAAGCCAATCTCTTTATTATCTCGTAAACAAATTCGCGCCTATTGGTGACGGTTTTTCGATTTCGCACGCTTCTTCTCGAAGAATCTTGATGGTGTATCTGTTCTAAAAATTCTCGAAGCGTAATAGGTTAAATTTGAACGAACTTTCGCGGTATATATGCGGTAAAAGGAACTCGCACTACGTTCCACCGGATTAAGTTTTCAAGCAGTGCACGGTAATACAGCCGTGAGTCGCAATAATTTTGAAGTGTGTCGTGAGAATTTTTAAAGCGTGTAATTTAGTCCAGGGTATTAAAAGACACGTCGACGTCGAACGCAATAGTAGCTCTCTGGCGCGAGTTAAAATTTTACGTACCTTCTTTCCGTCCTATTAACGGAAAACACGGTGTCTTTTCCGAATCGTCTCAGAATTTGAATAATTAGTTTCGTCGTGAGACGAAGGAGGTTGAAATTCACCGGGTTGGACAATGGAGTCGTCTAACCTCGTTCGACCGATCTGCTGATGGTGAGAAGCATCCACAGTGGGACATGACCTCGGACATTCCTCAGCGAGATTCCGGAGTACTGAAATCTCGATCACTATGTCATCAGACTCCTCGGGATTTTATCGATAACCCTTGAGAACCGCGAGACATCCTCCGAAACGAAGGTCTGTCGATAAAACATCGGGATTGCGAGGCGTTTCCTAATAAAGATCCAAGCATTAGCGGAACCTGCTTAACGGGACGTTAACGAAGCGAACTTCGCTCGTGAGATTTCGTCCGAAATTATCGCGAAGCCTCGCCTAACAGCCTCATAGTCATGCACCTCGTTCAAGCGCCACCTGGTCTTCGTGGCACCTTCCGTAATACCTTAGTCTCTCCTTAAATCTCTGGATCCGATACAACGGTGTAACCTCGTGATCCCACGACCTTGAAACTCGAACTGGCGAGTTGCTGAGGCTTCAGGGCGGTCCTGGGCGTGGTCCAAGCATCTCAGGAGTCTTACTCGACGAGGTTCTACGACCCCAGCCTGACCCCAAGTGGTGTTCAGCGACTCTGAATTTCGCTCTTGCGAGCTTCCACGTTTCCCGAGTCTCGCCGGGTAAGGTCCTCCGTTCTCGAGGTGATATCCCGCAGTTTCTGACGATTCCAGTGCCTCGACGCTCGATTTCCCTCGACTTTGGTATTTCGGCTGGAGAACGCTTGGAACTTGTTGATTATGCCAGTTTCGACGATCCCAGTATCGCTATGCTTATTTTCCGCTTTCGTATATCTTCCTTGTAACATGGTCGGAAAGATAAATTACCCATTTCCTAACATTCCCATTTCACAAATTCGCTCCGAGTTCTATTATTTCAATCCAACTACGCTGACCACGAATATCGCGAACTTTCGCCAATTCTATCTGTGTGCCATGAGCAATTCGTAAAACAATATTGAATTATATTTGTATCATTTATTAATGATAAATTTACGATTTGATTTTAACACGAGTTTAACTTGTGCTATTAATAATCATTAATATTATGCTTATTTTTAATATTATAATTATTAATATTTATTAATATTTATTAAAATACTTATATGGCTTATATTATTCTTATTTTGTAGGGTGAAGAAATTTCATAAAGATACTGAATTACATACACCATTGCAATTGTTAGACACCACAGACTTAACCTAATCTTAATTTCTCGTTATTATAATATAAATTAAAAATCTGGTTTTAACATGGTATACAATTTTGTATTGCATATCTTGTCGATGAAGAGACACGTCATGTTGTAAACAATTGCCAGAAAAATATTGTATTATAATATTAATTATTAGGTACCAGGAAAAGTTGGTGCAATAATTCGTAAATGTGACATATAAAGTAGGCATCATTGAAAATCAAAAATGCTGCTCGGAGATGATATATTACGTGAAGTAAAAAGAAATCCATTACTTTTGCATTCAATTTCATGCAAAAATAATGTATTTCTTTTTATAAATACAAATACTGGAATATTCAGGTGGTGTCCAACATTATTAACTTACTTCGTCTTTCATTATATTAAGTGTACTAAGTAGAATTCCATTATTTTTGCATTCAATTTCATGCAAAAATAATCGATTTCTCTTTACTTTACCTGATACATACTTCATAATTTCCAGTTGCCCTGATATTTCGTTATTTGCATAGCTAGATGCACAGCGAGAAGCTAAAAATTCGTTCCATATTCCGGTCATCGATACATATCATTTGTCATTGTTACAAATTTCAAATAATTTTCTTCTCAGCAGTAGGTTCGTGCTATTTCCAGTTCTCTTGCTGGTCCGCTATTTTATCCGCGGATATAACAACCTCCTTACTCGCTCTTAACCCAATTGGCTGTTTTCTGACGTTTTTGATACCCTTTGGTATACCAGCGTCCAAAATGGCGCAGGGGAATTGGCGAAAAACGGCTTCGGAGGAGTTGGTGGCATCGATGCATTGGGCTACTGTGTTCGCTTGAAAATTTCAAATCGTGCAGAAGTAACAGGACTGAAACGGTTAGCCCTGGACAGCTCTTCCGTATTGCAACACCGGCTTATCCCGCACTACGTGGCCTGCAAGTTTGTTATGCAAGGGTATTACAGTGAGTGAACTTGAGAGAAACTGGACTCAAGGGTTGTAAATTCGTCAGAACTACCGACTGTACTACCATGTCGTGGCTTTACGATACATTGATCTTTATTGGGTACAGAGCGGGTCGCTAGAATGGTTGTACGGAAATGTAGCGATCTCGCAGCGTGTTGATAGCAAGCCCGATACCAGGGCATGTTGTCTGGAAAATATTTTATAGCAATTTCTAGCTTCGATATTTATATACGAAATTTAGATGTAATTGGTCCTTTATTATCTTCAACGCGTTCGCGTAATTTCGCCTGACTCTTGAATATTCATTATCCTTGCCAGAGTAATTTTAATATCAATCATTTTCGGTCATAATTACGGCTCGATATAATTCCCTCCATTTTACGTATCTCGTTTACTCGTATCAGCCCGAATTCCACGCGTTTTACGATGAATTCGTTATGTCGAATTAATATGTACGCACCTGCTAAACTGATTTATCGTCGATCGCTTTCTTCCGCGGATTAAATTAAAGTTTGTTGGATTAAAGCATTCGTTTCGACGTAAATAAGTTAATTAGAAATTTTATTTCGGTATTACGCCTCGTTCCTCGGAATATATTCTTCATCAGTCGACGGCTTTCTCTCGTGATTCAGTGGAACAAAATAAAATAAAGAGGGAAAGGTAAATCAGGTTGAAAAGTTATTTCGTGGTGTAGAAGAAAATTCGTTTAGTCTTTGCAATCGGGATGACGAGATAGAAATCGTATTTGGTTTTGCAAAATTATTTTATCGGACGAAACGATGGATTTGGCACTGTTTCGAAGCTTCCCGATTATCATGTCAGCCATTTTCTGTCAAAAGTGACGACGTGCTTTGGAAATACGGGTTATTTCACCGAAGTACCCATTTCCTGAGCTTCTACTTGAACCAAGTATCGAATAATGGTAGAATGGCTTATTTTCATTATTGAAATACCATTTCCCTTGCCTTTTATCGTGTGCTACTCCCGATAATATCTCGTGAAACATTAACGCAGATGACATTTCGCCATCTTTCTTTTCCTCCATTCTTTACGGAGCATTCGACGCGTTTACATTTATTCTAACCACCATTGAACTGTCTTAACATTCGCGTAATATGGTTCAAATAGCAAATTTATCCTTTCACAGACTTCAGTGTAATTTAAATATGCATAAGAATTTGATTCATCGGGTGTTTACAGTGAAATTCTAATATTTCTGTTATAAATTTGATGAAGTTTTTAGTGCAGGTATACTATAGTAAATTTTCCTGACGTGATTGGTAACGTAACAGAGGAGGCACCTACAAATCATAAATTCTGCCCTCTATGTCTACCTTGCGACTAGTTAGTTACTATTAAGAGAGTCTAGCTGGAAAACTTGGCCAAGAATATATAAGAATATATCGTACTTCACAAGTTTCCACGAAAATTATTTAATCCGGAGATTAACGAATTATACCGATGCCCACTTTAGCGTCGCAATTGGGAATTATATCTGGGCACTGATGTTATCATGACGGATGATAGGGAAAAAAATAAGAGGTGCCAATATTCGATACGAACATAATTTCGATTAATATCGAAAACACTGTACGAACTCGGTGCTAATGGTAAGAATCGATGAAAATAGCAGTGCGTTATAACTAAAGCGAATGGAAACTCGGTCGTTTAGAACTAGTTCGGAATGCATAATGCCACATTTTCATCGGTAATTCAATTCTCTGCGCCATCGTCGCACGGATATATGGCCGCGTGAACGTGACATTTAGTTATCGATTCGAAAAAGTTAACGTATACTGTGCCACACGAAAATTTGTGTTAGCACATGCCTACATCTCGTAGGAACAATATATCAGGAAATTATTCTTTGAAAACAACCAGTATTGCAAATTAAAATTGCGATGTGGCTAGCGATGATACATAAGCCGCCATTTGCAGGAAAGCGACGCGGTCGCCGCCTGGCGGTGGCGTCTTGAAGCAAACCGAAGATGTAATAGGTTCAAGGGGGTAATAGAGCCACTCTCTCAAAATATTAAAACCTAGAGTCTTCAATTTATCAGATAAAATACGATTTATCTCAGAGGTAATCAACATTGCTTATGTTTAAACTTGTTTGGTTATGTTTGAAGGCGAGAAGAGTATAGCAATATTCGCGCAAGTGTATACACACGAATCACGCGATATTAAATATATATTCCAACAGAAAACAATCCGCACCGCAAACTAAAATCGTGAAACGTTTAACGATGAAACATAAGCCGCCATTTGCAGGAAGGCGACGCGGTGGCCGCCTGGCGGTGGCGTCTCGAAGCAAACCGAAGTTCAAACAGGTTCAGGGGATCATAGACTAATTCTTTGAAAATTTTAGAACTCTGAATGTTCAATTTGCTAGTGAAAATATAGTTTATCTCAGAGACAATCAACGTTGCTTATATTTAAACTTGTTTGGTTATGTTTGAAGGCGAGAAGAGTATAGCAATCGTCGTGCAAGTGTATACGCACTAATCACGCGATATTATATACATATTCCAACAGAAAACAATCCCTATCGCAAATTAAAATCGCGAAACGTCTAACGACGAAACATAAGCCGCCATTTGCAGGAAGGCGACGCGGTGGCCGCCTGGCGGTGGCGTCTCGAAGTAAGCCGAAGATTAAACAGGTTTCAGGGGGATCAGGGCGAGAGTTAAATTCCTGCAGCGTTGGGTGAGGATGCTCGGTACTTTTCGTAACCGTTGGAAGTTATCGCCGCTCGCGAGGGCGAAGTTCGCGCGTTCTCTACGAAAAATTTCTTCCCTCCCGCGTCGCCCGCCCCTCCACCCCCGTAATTTATCGCGCCGCAATAACACAATTTAAACGACTTCCCCGGGCACGGAAGACTTGTTCTCGGAACCCAGCGAGCGATTCATCGTCCGCGTGTACTTATGATATCACGAACGCGATGCAGGCTACGCCGTGGAACACTTAGTTTTAATATATGCAAAGCAATGCGTGTTTCCTGAATTTTCTCCCCGCCAGAGCTAGACGTAGAATAGGTGGGAACTGAATTTTCTATACGCCGAGCAGGCAGAGTCATTATGCCGACTATTCCCGAAGTTGTCCGAAACTTCGGCGCGCGTAAAACGATGCATTTCCATATTCGCGCCGTTTATGCCAATTATTGCGCGAAATTGAAATCGTTCCATGGAAAACCGTGTGTACCGGCACCGTCGCGAACGATAACGCGGGCAAGATACATGGCCGTTCGTTGGTTATTCACTGACGCCGCGATAATTTTTGTAAATCGATTTTCGTTTTGCGTCGCGAATATTAAGTGGCCGCAAAACGATATAAAGCCTGTATTCCAACCATCTACGCCAATCAATTTGTTTTCTATTCTGGATGATACCTCGGATGAAATTCCACGTTTTTCCCACGTTTTTCCACGATTACGCGAACATAATGCAAATTTCGACACCGCTCTTAAGTCCAAAGACGGTCTCGACTGTCCAAGATGGCCGCGGTAATTTCGTTCAAAGATGGCGTGTTTATACGAACAATGCGTGTTGACAGACGAGAGCTCTCCTCCTTGCTCGTTCAAAGCTCAGTAAAATTCAACCAATTATCGCGCATACAAATACAGGCAACCCTCCTATAACACGGTAGATATGTTCCCAGAAAATGCCGTGTTGTGTCAAACCGTGTTGTATGAGACCCAAAGCCAGTACAAAAAGGGGGGTTACGTTCCGAAAATTTACTAAAAAGAATTTTTTTTTTAATTCTACATAAACAATTTAATTTTTATTAAAAATATAAATGTATGTACGATACAAAACAAAAAAAAGACAAAAATATTATTTTAATTTAATGCAACTTTAATTTAATAAATTTCTTCTTCGTCACTGCTCATGTAGTGGTACAGTGTAGTACAAAGGTTTTTACAATTTTCTTATCGTGTTAGAGCGAAACCGTGTTGTAGGAGGGTTCCCGCAATTTATGAATCGTGTTATAGTGAAACCGTGTTATAGGATGCCGTGTTGTAGGAGGGCTACCTGTAATTACATAATTTAATTATTATAATGGTTGATATTAAATTTCGTTTCGACGAAGATGGTTTTTCTTCCATATTTTTGTTATTATTTTAATTGTTTCGTGTAAATTTATACTTATCGACAAGAAGCATCGTTTTTTTTTTCTTTTCAATTTCGAACATAACTGGTTGAAATAACGACGATGATAATTGGCATGAATATTTCTCGCGAAATTTCATTTTGTTCCGTCAAATCTCGCGATACAGGCACACTTTGAAGCGTATATTGCGTTACTGGCTGAACGATTGTATTGTAAATAGTGATCTACTAACTGGGACAGTGTAACAAATTCTATGTTGATTATGGTAATTTGTTACATCGATTGGTATAATATCGGTGTGATCTAATAGGACATAGATGGCGGTGTTGTTTTTAAATATCGGAGACAGTGTCCCCGGGGTAATTAATTGAAATATTTCGCATGAAATTTCGCATCGTTAAATTTCGCGTTATAGAGAAATTTCGAGATGTGCGTTACATCGTGGATTAAATGATTATTCGTTATTTCTGGACGTTGTAACGATAAATATAATGATAAACGACGTCAGGCAGTGTAATAAATATGTTGCATTATCATAATTTGTTACACCGTCTTTTATGCGATATAGGTGACAGTATTGTTTTTAAATATTCGATGCATGGTGTTCGGGATAATTCAAAAATATTTACGGCACTGAAATTGGAAATATACACATTATGGGTTGTATGATTATTTATAATTTGCAGCCATTATGGAAAATAATTAACGAGATCGGATGGAGTAATAAATTTACCAATACCAGTATAATCTCACTTTGCTCTTAATTAAAAATAATCGATTATTAATAACAAAATTCCAAACTCAACCTTCATTATCAGCACTGTGATTTAATTTTAGTTAATCATTAATTTATTCCACTCGTCACAAAATTATATAAAAATTTGGGAAATTCTTTTTACCAAATTTACCAATACCATTACAATCCCACATGGTCCTTAATTAATAATAATCGATTATTAATAACAAAATTCCAAACTCAACCTTCATTATCAGCACTGTGATTTAATTTTAGTTAATCATTAATTTATTCCACTCGTCACAAAATTATATAAAAATTTGGGAAATTCTTTTTACCAAATTTACCAATACCATTACAATCCCACATGGTTCTTAATTAATAATAATCAATTATTAATAACAAAATTCCTCCTTCAATCTTAACACTTACCACCATAATTTAAATTTAATTAACCACTGGTACAATTATTCCACTCACCCCAAAAATTACTAAAAAATTTGCGAAATTTTTCCAACTTTATATACATTAACACTTTAATGGCCACTCGCACAACATGTGTAATGCTACTACCGTCGATTAATAATTAATAATTATCACACAAGGGAAAAATATTAAATTCATTGTTAAATTATTATTACTTTTTGTTTTCGCGTATGTTCGCATATATTGTATTATTTCGTGAATTTTAAATAAAATTTCCTTCAATTAATTCTTCAAACATATTTCCATCCCGCGGCAACGTTCGACTGCGGCCATTCAAGCGTTAAAGTATATCAAATATATAATCCAGCTCGTGAGATTTGTCACGAAGAACAAGCGACGAGTTGCCCTAGTCGTTACACTGCAACCTAAACCCTTGTAAATCCAGAAAATTGGGAAAATAAGTAACAGAAGGTTGTTTAAATGGCTGACATAAGCCCGACATGGGCCGACGTCAACCCCTGTAAGGGAGAAGAAAAACGTGCACCGATTAATCTCTCGGTCCAGTCTCCGTCTTCACCCTTACATCAACTCGAATTACTCGATCGAGACGCTAAATCAAGGGATAAATCACAGCGCAGCGACTCGACGAGAGCAACGCGAACGCTTGCCCGATAAATCCCGGGAAGCTGCCGTATAATAAGGAAATTTGACGCAACTAACACGGCCGTTATCCTTGTGTAACATTCCCTGGAATAAAGATAAGCAGGATACGTGCGTCGTTAGCGCGGAATAGCTCGTACGTAGCTCAACACCGGCTTGATTTACACACCTCGACACCTCTGTCAACCGTAAACACCTCACACGTGCGCTACGTGCTTGCACAGCTCCACTTTTTCCCGCTGGTATCGTCCACGATTTCCGCGATATCGGCGAATTTTCTCGCGAAAAATCGTCAATAACCAAATCCACTTCTTGCTTCTAAGTTCCAATTCGAGTTCGGGAGGAAAATAATTTCGCGTCTGCCAATTTGCATAGGTTCTTGCCTAGGTTCTTGCTGCATTAGACGGCACAAATGGCGCAGGGGTGAGGGTTGAACCAGTCACGAGTACGCGTTATTACCTTGCTATTCTCTCCCTCTCTTTCTTTTTTTTTTCTTTTTTCTTCTTGCAGGCGAGCTCGTTAAACGCGCCGATTATGCATGCGTGATTCGAAACAGAAGTCGCGTGGGAAGGTGTAAAGTGGGTTAGATCGGGTTTCGGGAGTGTGTCAGACCGCGCACCTGTGCAGTGCAGCTTTGCATCCGGAACTTCTTGAAAGCTGTCGAATATAAAAGCCGGTTGCTTTGTCGCATTTCTCTTCGACTATCGATTCATCTCGTTCGTTATGCAAGCCTCGCGCCTCGTCAAACGGGTACCAAAATGGCGGAAGGAGCTGCGAGATCTTCATAGAGGCTCTGGATGCCAATACACGTAGACTTGGAATAAGTACGGCCCTGAAAGAATGTCAAGTGTGACTAGGCTTGGAATGAAAGTGACCGTGTGCAAGAGGATTGACTGCAATTTATGGTAGAGTCAAGTGAAGGTTTAGGGATGCGTCCAGAGTGGTTGAAGTACTATGCGTTGCAGGAAAGAAGTCATCTCGTTCGGTTGCGGGGCAAGATGGGTATTCCACTTGCTCCGTCTATACTCTCGTTAGTAATACCCACTCTTCTATGACACTCCCAAAACTACTACCTCCAAGTTCGGTAACGTGGTACGTTAACATAGGCGTGAGATATCCGCGAAAGAAACGTTATCTCAGAGTTAACTTACAACGAATTAGAAGCACTACTACGCTTTGGGACGAGTCTACGCTCTTGCATCTATTTTTGCGTCTGTCTCACTTTGTCTCGTTGCTTCGTTCGCTTTCTTCGTCACATGGTGTTCTATGACCTGGCTAATAGGAAGGGATCAGTTTTACCAATAAGGGAAGCGTTTTACTCTACTTCTGCCATGATGTTAGAATGGTTGGGCTGGTGGGGATTCGGTCCTACAAGTTTCTCAGATGACTTCTTTCTTGCAACGCAGAGTACCTAGCCCACCGAGGTTGCGTGGAGAAGGAGCATGATTGGAAAGGAAAGCCTGGGCATGGAGAAGGACAGAATGAATGGCTGAAATAAGGGTGCAAGGAATCTCTAACAGTCTCCAGGAATCTGTGACAGTCTTTAAGAGTTTCAAAGCTAGTCTCTAAGCCAGTGGGTCAGTAAGAAGTCCGAGTCGAACGTACCCATAGCGAATCCCTCTTGTTTCATAGCCGTCAGTCTACGTATAAGCTCATTGTATTCTATTAGGAAGCAAACAACGTTATTTTAGCCAGTCCACCCAACGTGATCCTACATACATAGGAAATTTGATCATTTTTGTTATTCCTAATGGCATTATATAATTTGAGAATCCATTTTGTAAGAAGGAACAATAGTTTGTTCAATGGGGATGAATATTTGGTCCAGAGGATAATTTTATTTTAGGGTCTGTTCGAAAATTTTGGGATTGCTGAGGTATTTTTATTTGAGACATAGGTTAGGTGGAATTGGAATATTTGGCTCTATATATGTTTGTATATTATATATATATTTAGGGGGATGCTTATTTTTTATTATATCCTACCTTTTGTTTTATTTTACTTTATTTTATTTTTGGTTTATTTTGTATCCTGTTTTGTATTTATATATGCATGTATTAACGTGTATGCTTGTATGTGTATGTATACACATACGAACGATGCAATTTATATGCAATTTTAAGGTTAGGTGGAATTGCAATGTTTGACTTTATATATATTTGTATACAGCGTGTCCCAAAAAATGTGTACACACTTTGCGTGATTATAAAAGCAGTATATATTTAGATGGATTACAGATTATGGTGGTAGCAGTTTAAAATATATTCACGTTTTTCAAAGCCTAGTCTAAAATCAGCCATTATTTTAAATGGGTTGTACCTAGAAAAAGGATAAATAAATTAGAAGGAATAAGGTATTGAAGTGTGTATACGTTCTTTTGGGACACTCTGTATATATATTTAGGACAATGTTTATTTTTTATTACATCCTACCTTTTATTTTATTTCATTTTATTTTTGGTTTATTTTGTACCGTGTTTTGTATTTATATATGAATATATTAACGTGTATACTTGTATGTATATGTATACACGTATGAACGATGAAATTTATATGCAATTTTGAGGTTAGGTTGAATTGCAGTGTTTGGTTTTACATTTTCTCTTTTTTCTTCTATGTGTGTGTGGTTATTATATATCTTATATTTTATTTTATTTTCTGCTGCGTTTTGCGTTTATTTTATATAAAAATATGTACACGTATGTCAACGTATGGTATATTTACGTGAATGTATGTATGTATGTATGTGTATCGGAGTCGAAATTATTTTTGGCCAGGAAGTGGGACGTATAAAAATTTCAGTTTTGAATATCGATTCGAGCACGGGGATCATTAATGGTATGCATTTTTAAAAATACTTAATTTCCGTTATCATTTTAAACGGGGATGGTAGGTGTGTGCCATGGTATTGAGATATGAAAAATATATAAGCGATTTCAGTCTAGATTTGCAAAATACTGCGCGCAATAAATTTCCGCGCAGCAAAATTGTAGGTTATTCGGTTTTATTAGATTTTTGCCAGATCCAGCCGACTGTTTTTCAATAAAAAAATCTGCAATAACGCGAATAATAAATTTTTACACGGCAACGTTGCAGCGGGACGAGCAATTTTGTCGGATATTTTTTTACCCATAATATATGGTAAAATAAACAACAAATTTTTATAGAGCGAAATAACGGCGAAAAAAATTAGACCCGCGAGATTTATCCTTTTCCATCAGTACTTTCACTCTCGATACGGTAATATACATTTTCCGGCAAAAGTTACGAAACTACCGTGCATTCTATAATTCCCGCGAAGCATAGATCAAAAATAAAAATCACACGAGAACATAACTTTTCGCGTATCAAATTCTTTTTATCGGTCCTTTTTCGAATATACTTCTATAAAAGCCGCGATTAATATCGCGATTGAACGAAATCTTTATGACGAAAGGGAAATTTTGGCGAATTTATTTATTTCGTTCCAGCTGTGCAATCACTTTTACGCGAATGAACAGCGCGCGTATGCCTTTAATTTTCGCGTGAAATACTAGCAAGCTTTTCGATTTTATAACTGCATGGTCACCCTCTCCGTCGATATTTCACGCTATAATTCTATGTTTTCCCATTAATTCCGTTTTATTGATAAAAGAATAAAATTCCAAGCTCGTTCGAGGTAATTCCATAAATATTCAACGGGATTCGAATGAGAATTTTGACTCGGTCGCTCGATCACGTGTATATCTAGTAGTACGAGGTTCTTAAATTAGGAGAAACATTTTCCATCGTTCCCGAAATGGAGGAGCACACCTCTTACGGTTTCTGAAAGGAACAATTCCCTCGCGAGTGCAGCTAGCCTGAGAATAATTGCAGGAGTCAGTTTAAAAGAGTCAGCCCGCTGTAGGTTAGGAACCGACGCGTTTGAAGTTTTTCCAGAACCGCAATAAGGAGTTCACGAGACCCTCGTAAATCGAAACGCGTCGTAAAGCACTGACCGTGCAGAGTTGTCGCAACGTTTACTTCGTTTCCCGTGGAAAAGCGCGCGAGAAGCGTAACAAATTCGCTGCAATTGTCGTGGAAACTTGCCGGCGAGTTTGTCGCAGGTATCAAAGTTCACAAAGTGTCCACCGAGATATCCTTCCGCCTAATTCGTTTGTTTAACCGGCCGGCAAAACGTAACAAGCGAAAGCCCACCGAGATGCCGGAAAATTTATCCTCCATTTTGTTATACGCTTCCGAATTATATTTCACGACGTTGGTGTTAAAGTCCTGGAAAAATAGAGAAATTTAACTCCGATTAGATCTTCGATCGTTTACGAGTAATGCAAACAGGGACAAAGTCGAATAAAATGGCGGAATATTTGTCCTCCATTTTGTTATACGCTTCCAAATTATATTTCACGACGTTGGTGTTAAAGTCCTGGAAAAATTGAGAAATTTAACTCCATTTAGATCGTCGATCGTTCAAGAAAAATGTGAACAGGGGCAAAGTCGAATAAAATGGCGGAAAATTTGTCCTCCATTTTGTTATACGCTTCCGAATTATGTTTGACAACGTTGACGTTAAAATCATGGGAAAATGGAGAAATTTAACTCCATTTAGATCGTCGATCGTTCAAGAAAAATGTGAACAGGGGCAAAGTCGAATAAAATGGCGGAAAATTTGTCCTCCATTTTGTTATACGCTTCCGAATTATGTTTGACAACGTTGACGTTAAAATCATGGGAAAATGGAGAAATTTAACTCCGATTAGATCGTTAATCGTCCAAGAAAAGTGTAAACAGGGAGAAGGTCGAACGAAATGGCGGAGAATTTGTAGGTTAGTTTTCATTGAACAGCACTCGATGAGATCCGACGATATTTTAATTAAAGTAAGAACGAAACGCAGATAAGTGAAATAGGTACTATCATAGGCCAGTATCTAGATACTGCGCAATCTCCAACACGATTTTTGGTCATTTAGGATAATAGTAACGAAGGGGAAATCGAACAAAATGGCTGGCAATTTGCTAGTTGGTTTTCGCTAGACACCGCTGGATGATATTCGACGGATTTAAAATTAGAATAGAAAAGAACGGTAGGAAAGTAAAAGGGATATTATTGGAGAACAGTATCTAGACAATCGACAGTCCCCACCTCGATTTTTCGTCGTTCGGGAAAAGGGTAACGAGGACAGAATCGAACAAAATGGCTGGAAATTTGCAAGCTGGTTTTCGTTAGACACCTCTCGACGATATTCGTCGAATTTGAAATTGAAATAACGTAGAAAGGAAGGAAAGCGAATCAAACACCAAAAACCAAATCCACCTATACCACAGTCCCGAAAAAAAAAAATTCAATTTTGAAAATTTCAACTCCAAATCTACAAAATCAGACAAAATAATCGTGCTACAAAACTGAGTGTGCTATAAACACGAAGAGAACCAAAATTCGCGTGATAAATAGACCACGTGTGCCCAGTTGACAATCTTCAGCATCGAAACTCGAAATTCGACGAATTCGAGTGAAAAAAATATATTCCAAAGCCGGTTGTCGATTATTTGGGGAGGCTGGAAGAAAATAATGGCGTTTGTTTGCATATCGAACTACGTTGTAAAATATGGATCTACCGATCTGCGTCGAACTACTCGCACGAAAATGAAAAAAACAGAGAGAGAAGATTGGATGCAGACGAAAAGAGAGGCAGAGAGAGAGAGAGAGACAGACAGACAGAGAGAGAGAGAGAAAGAGAGAGACAGGCAGATAAATAGACAGAGAGAGAGAGAGGGAGACAGGGAAAGAAGGAGAGAGACAGACAGACAAACAGAGAGAGGGAGAGAGGGAGACAGAGAGACAGAGAAGGAGAGAGACAGACAGACAAACAGACAGAGAGAGATAGAGATAGAGAGAGAGGGTGGGAGAGATAGAGAGTTAGGCAGGCAGACAAACAAACAGACAGAGAGAGAGAGAGTGACGGGGAGGGGGGAGAGATAGTGAAAGGGAGGGAAAAGAGGAGAAATAGGAAAAACAGGAGTAAACGTGACAGAACGAAACCTGAATCGCGATAGCACTCGCGGCAACAATAAATGCGCGTCCCGATAGATTCGACTGCGTAACAGCGGAACCGTTCATAGAATTATTATTGCGTTCGCGGCAATTTCTGTCCCTGATGGAGCGGCTCTGAAAACCAGATTGAATCTACCGGCGGAAATAAATCTGCCACGGAATAATGCCGATCGAGCATCCGCGGCCAATTACGTCCGGGCGCGATATATATAATGTAAACGATAACGCAAACAATACGGGAAACGGGTTCTTTCGGTGACGAATATCGGCCGTGATAAAGCTGAAATACGGGAATAATGATAAAACGGGGGGAAAGGAATATTCCTCGGCGCGCTGCCCCGATCCCGTGTAATTTCTTCTTAAATGCTTGGAAATGTAAATAACGGCGGCGCTGATTTATCCTGGCTGAAAGTTTAATTACTTTTGCGACGCCAGTGACACGCGGATGTATTTATAATTGTTCCTCCAGCCGACAGTTGGCTGATTAAAATGCAGGAGGAACCGGGGGTTGAATGGCAACCGGGACAGGGGAATAAAAATGCTCACGAATCGGTGAATAAAGTCCGTGTTGGCGATAATATAGTTGGAATGTTTTCTGTAGGTGTCTTGTACGAATACGGTAGATTAGGGGAAAATTATTCGCAGGGTGTGTCACAAGGAAATTCATGTGAATGGTCACAAATCGGTAAATAAAATCGGTGGCAGTAATAATAAAGTTGGAATATTTTCTAAATGTATCTAATACATATAGAGTGGGTGAAAAAGAAAGTATTGGCACGGTATGTCACAAGGAAATTCATGTAAATGGTCACAAATCGGTGACATTTACAACGAAGCTAGCATATTTTTTAAATATCTTATACATATACGGAGGGTAAAGGAAAAATATCGGTACAGTATATCGTCATAAGGAAATTCATTTAACCAGTAGGTTTTAATTTTAACACCTTGTGCTACGAATTAATTGCGAAAAATTGCACATTGAAGTGGTATTTAATTTTAGTTAATTCCATCCAGGATAGAATTAGATAAAAATTTTTGGAATTCTTTGAATTTTCTGCACTAATATTTATTGGCAAAAATTTAAATAAAAATTCTGCTCGAATATACAATAATATAATATAATAAATACATTATAATAAGAAATAAGAAATATATCATAATAAAATATATTATATTACAAATATAAATGTAATATAACACAATATAATAAATAATAAAT
>NW_016912318.1:304917-324354 GCF_001483705.2 Eufriesea mexicana
CAAATATAAATATAATATAAGAAAATATAATAAATAATAAATTCACTTTTTCCTGAATTTTTCAGTTAGACCACTTTCATAATGATTAGCAGTGTTCATGTGTAGTATACGTTATATTTTGTCACAGTTATAATAAATATAGTAGAGAATACTCGACAGAGGCTAAAAGCCAAGGAGCGTAATTCCATAAAATTATTCCCAATAATATTTTATAGTTACACCTAGTATAACAGTGTGCGTCGTATGCTCTGCATCATTTTATTCGCCAAAACAGTATCGTAGCAACAGAAACTCTATATTCAACCATTGTACACGTATTCCCGGCGGATCTTGTACAAGGCGGGTAACAATTGTCAAGTACCATGCATCGTAAATCCACTAAGATCACAGGAAAGATAAACCTCCCTGGAAGACGATACGTTTAACGTTTCTCTCTATCTACGAAACGTATCACTTTCGAACAACGGTTTTTGTGGATTCATGCATATTTTTGGCGAGCCTTTTTATTTCACTCCTACACCAGTGACTGTTATTATCTAAGTCACTGATAGATCCAACTGATACACTCCATTTTTGCAGATGGAGATATCAATTTCAGTGTCAGAGCATTTGGTCGATTAATTTTTCTTAAGCTTAAGCTTAAGATTAATTTTTATATTTCAAATAAATTTCCAATTTTTGTTATTTATTGGAGATATCGATTTAGAAAATGTATTATTCGTCTACGAAATTATTGTTTAAATCACTGATAGACCAAAGTGATTGACTGTATTTTTAAAAATATTTCATTTTTATCAATTTCAGTGTCAGAGCATTTGGTCGATTAATTTTTCTTAAGCTTAAGCTTAATTTTTATATTTGAAATAAATTTCTAAATTTTGTTGTCTATTGGAGATATCGATTTGGAAAATGTATTATTCGTCTACGAAATTATTATTTAAATCACTGATAGACCAAAGTGATTGACTGTATTTTTAAAAATATTTCATTTTTATCAATTTCAGTGTCAGAGCATTTGGTCGATTAATTTTTCTTAAGCTTAAGCTTAATTTTTATATTTGAAATAAATTTCTAAATGTTGTTGTCTATTGGAGATATCGATTTGGAAAATGTATTATTCGTCTACGAAATTATTATTTAAATCACTGATAGATCAAAGTGATTGACTGTATTTTTAAAAATATTTCATTTTTATCAATTTCAGTGTCAGAGCATTTGGTCGATTAATTTCTCTTAAGCTTAAGCTTAATTTTTATATTTGAAATAAATTTCTAAATTTTCTGTGTTTATGGAGGTAATCGATTTCAAAGATTCGTCTATGAATTGGTTTTGGAAATATTTTTCTTGGCAATAAGGTAGTACGAATATAGTAGATCCAAGGTAATAGGGGTACCTAAAACTAGATCATTCGACTTTTCTGCAGATTTTCATTTAATTTCGATAAAATCATTTAAAGAGGAATCTTTAAATGGGAGAAGAGGAAAATTTTCAGAACGAACTTCGTCGACGAGTTTGTAAAATTATTTTGATTTAAGAAAATGGTATAAATCACGATTCGATCTACGATTTTTTTATTAGAGTATGAAAGAATTACTTACTCCTTCTGGTTGACATATTGGGAATTAAAATACTCGTTTTGAGTAATGTTGGTTATTCGACTTCTGCGAGATCTTTCTTTTTCGATTCGGCGAATATAAAATTCAAGAAAGCGTGTTCCTTGCGTGATGTATGACGTGCAGAACACGTATGATACGCGAAACGTTTAAAAAATAAATTTCAATTCATACAGTACATCGTAAGTGATCCACGCAAATTTCGAACAAGTCGATAAAATGTATGGAAACATGCACTTACAAAATAATCAGTCGCAAATTTTTGCACGTTCTTTATCTTCTGAGCATTATTACGACTAAAAGAGTAGAATGGCGAGGTAACATGCTGTACATCGATAAACGACAATATCTTTTTCGAATACTTTTATTTTAAAGCAAAGAATGTAGCAAAAATAATTCTCGCAGAAAATGACTAAACTGGGAAAGAACGAAATAAAACGCGCAAAAGGGTATTAAATATACCATAATCACGCTTCGTCTAGTGGCTAAAAATTATTGATCAAAATAATTAACGCGTTATTCCATAAATCTTTTTAATTTAAAAACACTAATAATATAATTTTATATTACTACTGTATTATAAATAATTATATCATAATAATACTAATTTTACTAGAGGTATCGATATTAATTTTAACCTAATTCAATAATATCGTTAAAAATTATAGATCAAAATAATCAATGTATTATTTCATAAATCTTTTTAATTTAAAACACTAATAATATCATTTTATATTATTACTATATTGTAATTAATTATATTATAATAATATTAATTTCATTAGAGGTATCAATATTAGTTTTAACCTAATTTAATAACATCCTTAAAAAGTCATAGATCAAAGTAATCAATGTATTATTCCATAAATCTTTTTAATTTAAAAACACCAATAATATAATTTTATATTACTACTATATTATAATAATATTAATTTCATTACAGGTATCGATATTAATTTTAACCTAATTCAATAATATCCTTAAAAAATCATAGATCAAAATAATCAATGCGTTATTCCACAAATCTCTTCAACTTAAAAAAGAAAAATAATACTAATATCGCCATATTGGAAAATTAGCACTCAAACAGTCATCGAAAATAAATCAGTCGATTTCCAATTCCGATTATTCGTATCTCTCATCGATAGTCTATCCACCCCTAGAAAATGGCACCTAATCGACTTACGAGTAACCTATATAAAACCTTCGCTCGGAAAGCTCGCGGAACACGGTGTCGAAATTTTTCAATTTCATTCCAGAACACTGCCAGCTCCTCCTCTATATACCGGGAGTCCAAACGCGTGGATATGAACGCGGCGATGAATTTTGATTAAAACCGTGAAGCAAATTCGAGGGCACGATGTAACAATCCCGACGTTCTCTAGCCAATCGTCATCGGTCGATCGTTTGCTCCGTGAAATCAAAGATTGGAAGAAACACGGAAGAATTGGTGCAGAGAAGGTGCATATACGTGGAAGCACGTTCGTTCGGCAAGGAGCTGGTAACGTGTCCGAGGCACGATAAATATCCCGCTGGAAGCAGCGGGACGTTCAGCGTCCAGGCGGCGTTACTGCACATCTGGCGCTGTCGCCATGAATATAACCCCGTACCAAGCAACTCCGGCTCTGCCACTGCTACCTACTAAACTCACCCTTCCGCTCGTTTCCTCTCTCCTGTCCCAGCTCCTCGCCACGCGACAAACTTTCATCCTGTTTTGCGTCAGAACGACTCGCCGTGTCTCGGTGTCCCCGCGAGGCCAGCGCCCTCTGCGCTGCGTGTCGCGCCGCCGCCATGTCACCGTCCGCCATGACAGGCCTCCGCGACGTCCGCCGAGCTGCCGGGCCGCTTTGTTCTTCTCGCAGCCTCCGTGCAAAGGGAATCCAGCGGAAGATCGACAGATCTAATAAGACTCGGGAAGAAAGACGACACGCGACGATGGCGGAAGCCCATTGTGTCCCGGGCCAATACTGACCGAGGGTAGGACCAAGCTGTCCAGGCTTTACCGGAATAAAACAGGCTCCCACGCGAAGGTCGCGTGGGAAGTTGTAATAGATTTGTTGATCTCTTCCTGAACTCTCTTTTTCTCGTTAGAGGGACAGGACTATGGGGAGGAACAGCTTCTCGCGCGACTTTGTCTCCACCATGTGTCATCGTTACAGGAAGCAGTGGCAGAGTTCCCGGAGAGATCCAAAATGACTCTCTCCTTGCTCGGTATTGTTCGCGGGATACGGAACACCGGCGATAAGCGAGATGCGAGTATCGGAGCACGGCACCAGGTGGGGTAGGAGAGAATCCTGGAGTCTGAGAGCGGAATGACAATCGTTAGACCCACGGAGAATCAGCGGGACGAGGATGTACGAGGGAAGTCCTCTGGAAAAGAAAGAACGGCGGGGAGGGTGGAGGGTAAAATGGTCGGGTAACAGACGCTGCATTTCGGGAACAATTTAGCCCGGGTCTCCTCGGGGAGGTATTGGTAACCGTCGATACCTTTGTTCGATCTCACGCTTCCCCGAGAATTCCCTCCGGCTGGCGAATATTTTTCTTCCTCCTTGATTACGAGAACGCGTCGCGCCACTGGTTATTGTTATGTCTTACGGCCCTCACGAAGACGCGATGTTCCATCGATTGGGGAATGATATCGGGTCCCGTTGCACGTAATCCCACACGCACGTGCCACTGCACGGACGCACCGATGCCGGAAATTATGCGACCGATGCGGGCACGGGGTTGAAGCAGATCGCGTGAGATATTTAATTAGAGCAATTTTAATGCGGACCTGGTTTTCTAATTTCATCGATGTAGAAGGGTAGGTTAGGCAAGCATACATACTCGCACAGGCCTCTAACTGTGACAAATTATGATACAATTGGGAACACAATCGTGCTGACACTGACCTGACTCTACTATTCGCTGACTTACACTGTCAACTGAACTGTCAACGCAAAAGTGGACTCTCTAGTAGCTGTTAATCCTCGTGTACCTATTTAGACCTCGCACTAAACTTATTTGCTCGTTCCAATTTTAATCCGAACCCGGTTTTCTAATTTCATCGATGTAGGGGGGC
Source organism: Eufriesea mexicana (assembly GCF_001483705.2). Classification (NCBI taxonomy): domain Eukaryota; kingdom Metazoa; phylum Arthropoda; class Insecta; order Hymenoptera; family Apidae; genus Eufriesea; species Eufriesea mexicana. The sequence goes on from NW_016912318.1 coordinate 309,595, forward strand.
CAGGTTAGAGATGCACACTCACCCGCACAGGCCTCTGACTGTGAGAAATTATGATACAATTGGGAATACGATCGTGCTGACAGTGACCTGACTCTACCATTCGCTATCAACTGAATTGTCAACTCAAAAATGGACTCTCTAGTATCCTTGTGTATCTATTTAGACCTCGCACTAAACTCATTTGCTCGTTTCAATTTTAATACGGACTTGGTTTTCTAATTTCATCGATGTAGAGTGGAAGGTTATGGAAGCACAAGTACTTGTACAGGCCTCTGATTGTAATAAATTATGATACAATTGGGAATACAATTGTGCTGACATTGAGCTGACTCTACCATTCGCTTTCTTACACTGTCAACTGAACTGTCAACTCAAAAGTGGATTCTCTAGTACCTGTTTATCCTCGTGTACCTATTTAGACCTCATACTAAACCCATTTGCTCGTTTCAATTTTAATACAGACCTGAGTTTCTGATTTGATCGATGTAAGGGGACCAGGTTGAAGATGCACACTCACCTGCACAGGCCTCTGACTGTGAGAAATTATGATACAATTGGGAATACAATCATGCTGACACTGACCTGATTTTACTATTCGCTGTCTTACACTGTCAACTGAACTGTCAACTCAAAAGTGGACTCTCTAGTACCTGTTTATCCTCGTGTACCTATTCAGACCTCATACTAAACTCATTTGCTCATTTCCCATGCACCCTAAACTTTCAAAATCGTACCTAATTTTCGTCTCTTCACTTGCATTCGACACTGCCATAAGTATTTCTTCCATACAGTGTACTAATTGCTCACTCTTGTTCTTTCATATCCACTCGCTGTCATTAGTTAGAACGCCCGGGCCGAACCCGAGGCTGTTTATTGTCACTCGTTTTCGTGCAACGTCTCATGCGTTCCCATGCATTAAACTCGAGACTACGTCTTCGTTCCTTTCACAACCATGGCCCTTAAGCACTAAAATATCAAACATTAATTTGCCTTCGGCATGCAACGGTGTACAGGCTGTTTTCATAGCTGGGTCTTGGGCTAAGCTTCAAGAGCTTGTAGTTTAATAGAGTTTACATCGAGGAGAGTGTAATATGTGTTGACTGCACTTCGGTCCTTTATCAATTAGCGTTATTTTACGTTCGAGAAATAAATTACAAAATTTTCTTCGTTGCACTTCATATTCCATCGGGGTTCTCGGGACTAAACGCACGGACTCCAGTGGGCAACAGATCAAGAATCCTGTCAGAAATGTAACATCGTTTCGTTAGAGCAAAATAAATTATTCAAATTGAAATAAAATTATCAATCAAATCAAATTAAAATTATTAAAATAAATTTTGGAAAATTTGCTAGATATTAGCGAAGTATGTACAGTCAGTACATGACATGATCCAAACTCGACTGAAAAATTATAGAATAAATTGGAATAATCAGAAAAATGTGCTTGGCATTGCTCTAGAAGTATTAAAACATAATTAGTGTATTAAAACAAAAATTAGTTTAAGCAATAGTGCCTCAAAAGAGATATACGAACAATAAGTCGAGTGACAATTGACACGTAATTGGTCATCAATCTATCAATCTATCGAGGGAAAATAAATTTTAAATTTCATTTCATCGCGTGAAATCGCTTACATAGTAGTTTGCCTGTACGTCCAGTAACTTATGGACGGGAGTGTACGTATATATCCGCGTGTGCATAGTTCTTTGTCAAATCACGAAAATACACGAAACTAAAGAGTGGAACTACGTGTTACCCTTTGTTTAACTTGGATCGACTGCCACTGGGCAATCGACCGTGCTGCTTCGTTTAGATATTCTACCATCGCTCGTCCTTTTGTGTTTTAATTAGTTGCCTTTACCGTCGGTTTCAAGCACGCTTTTCAGAAACTATCGGTTAACTCTGATAACACGATTTCGTGGAAACGCGCGAACGTGTCGATAAACTTGAATATAATTGCGGAGGTCGATGCGATTACTTTCGCAAGCTTGGAAAAAGCTTTCGCCAAGTCGATATTCCGCAGGAAACATGGGGGTGAGTAAACAAATGTGCATACCATTCAGTGCGTCAATCGCATCTCCTAATACGTAATAAAACACGTAACGATGACTATGGCGGACGATCGATAGCAGGGGGCCGGGGCAAATTCATACGCTTGCAGATTTCATTTCAGATAATTACCCGATGAAAAAGTCCGCTTAGATATACTTTATAAATATCGTAAATGGGAAGTTCGGAAAATTTGCAGGACGGGAGGGAAAATCGGAAAATATTTTTTTAGGGAAATTAAGATGCATCAATCTTCCTCATCGTGGGGTAAGCTGATACTATGTAAGATCTTCGTTACTCAAAATGTGTCACGTTAATCACGTGTTTCGTAATATATGATTTTGTATAATATGTTATAATTAATATCATTTTGTATATTATTATTGTACACAGGTGCTTAATAGGAATACATTATCCTCTCATTTTATATTTCTATATAGCCTAGTGGTATATAGGCCAGTTAGTTTCACGTATAATTGTATAAATCGCGAAATAATTTATGCAAATCAGTTTCCAGTGTATCACCTTTCTAAAATGACTTATATACTCTGTACTAATTAGTAATGTATGTTATATAATAGCATATTAATATAATAGTACATAATGCACTGTATTAATAGTATATTAATACAATAGTACAATAGTGCATAATGTACTATCCTAATGTACTATACTAATTAGTAATTATTAATTAGTAACCAGTCTGTAGGAGAATCTATAGATCTCATGAATGCATACAAAGATCTTATGTATCATGCCATGAATATATAAGTAAATAAATAAATGAATATCTTAGCTATGTGTGTTTTAAATATTTTAATGGAATTTAATGAATCTTGATAAATAGGTTAAATAATATTTTCATTTATTAATTACCAGAAATAATTTCTTTATTTTTCTTATCCTGCATCGTTTTATAATTTAACAAATTTTTTCACCGGTTTATTTTTGACGATCTCTATGCACTCTATGCATGATTGTCTTTCAATCAAACTTTCGGTTACCAAATTAGGAATTAGTTTATATAAAAATAAAAATATCGGTGTCTGTGCTTTAAACAATAATTATAAACTTCGAATTTATCCTCAACGACCCCAAAATTGCTTATCCTCTTCAGGGGTACTAGCAAATGTGTGTACATTTAATTTTGCTAACATTATAATTATTGTAAATGAAAAGAAAATTATTCGCCATGGAATCCCTCGACAATAACTTCGAAACCTCTTCGAATATCATTGCCGATAGTGATTTATTCTACTTTATAATCATTACTTCGATATCATTAGAACATCGACGTAGGAAAAATCCATCCCTGAAGAGATTGATAGCAATCTATTCTATTTTATAATCATCTTCGAAATCATTAAAACATCGACCTAGGAAAAAATCCGCCCCTGAAGAGGTTAACAGCCATCTATTCTACTTAATAATTATCTTCGAAATTATTAGAACATCGACCTAGGAAAAATCCGCCCCTGAAGAGGTTGATAGTAATCTATTCTACTTTATAATCATCTTCGAAATCATTAAAACATCGACCTAGGAAAAATCCGTCCCTGAAGAGGTTGATAGCCATCTATTCTACTTTATAATCACTACTTCGAAATCATTAGAACTTTGATCTAGAAAAAATCCGCCCCTGAAGAGGTTGATAGTAATCTATTCTACTGTACACTCATCTTCGAAATCATTAGAACATCGACCTAGGAAAAATCCGTCCCTGAAGAGGTTGATAGTCATCTATTCTACTCTATAATCACTACTTCGATATCATTAGAACATCGACCTAGGCAAAATTCGTCCCTGAAGAGGTTAACAGCCATCTATTCTACTTAATAGTTATCTTCGAAATTATTAGAACATCGACCTAGGAAAAATCCGCCCCTGAAGAGATTGATAGCAATTTATTGTATTTTATAATCATCTTCGAAATCATTAAAACATCGACCTAGGAAAAATCCGTCCCTGAAAAGGTTGATAGCCATCTATTCTACATTATAATCACTACTTCGAAATCATTAGAATTTTGATCTAGAAAAAATCCGCCCCTGAAGAGGTTAATCCTCTTCACGCAAATCCTGGCAAACCAAAACCAGCTAATGTTCCCTAGCCCAACATTCCGCGAGAGCCCCGAGAGCCTCTCCATTTATTAATTTCCCAGAGACAGCACCCTCGACCAGATTCGTCTGGAGTTCTCGTTCAGCGTTGCTCTTGGTTTCTTCGCGACGTCGAACGCGCCTACCCGGGTCGCTGTGAACGTCGCCGTGGGTCTCGCTGGTCCGTTCCTTCCGCTGGCTGCCATCGTGGCAGATTGGCCAGGCAGGCAACCAGCCAGCGAACAAGCCAACCAGCCAGCCAGCCAGCCCGGCATCGTCCCCCTTTCACCGGGGCTAAAGTAGGGGGATGACGGACTCCGGTGAAGCCACAAACTAATTACGACCCGGGGCGCCGTCGAGAGTAGAGGCGCCGGTGGCTCACTAGGGATTGTCCGGGCTGTGAAGAGGAAACGGGAGGCTGTCGTGCAAAGGATAGAGCGAACCGTGGTGCAACAGAGTCGACGGCAACGCGCGAGCAGAGGCAGACAAGGGCGCGGATGATAGGAGGAACTGAAAAGGGATGCTGAAGCGAGAAGGATAAGGATTCCCCGGGTGTCGTCTGCGCGGGACTACGTAACCGTATACGCGTGTATACACCTAACTCGTCTACTCGTGCTAACTATACTTAAGTGGCTGAGTTCCGGCGTCTTTCGCGCCGAGGCTTCTTCCCCGAGACTCGGATAAGCGGCCTGGGCAACGAAATTTCCAATGCTGCAAATGTGCCGGCGACCTAGTGACGAGGAATCACAGCCTAGTACACGCGGATAGAGACTCGGGGAGCCCCCTAGTTGGTGTCAAACCTGTGCAAACCCTGGAACGCGTGTCTCCGCGGAAGCAGGGACCGGGTGTACAGGCTGAGGAGGAAGTTGAACGAAAGTTGGGTTACGTATTAATTAAGCGAAACGGAAATTGAATAGGAATAATTCATAGTTGGCCCGCTTTATTAGTTCGTTCCGGGAGTGTAACGAACGCGCTTCATTTCGACCGCCGCTGGCTCAACGGAGTCTGGTGTTTAGCAATATTGCGTAACCGGAGAATGATTGTAGCAATAAGTCCAACTGCCATCCAGTTGGAAACCATGCTGTACTAATTGTATTTTAACCGGCTCTCCGCTTCGAGTTCTTTTCCTCTGCCACTGTGTGCCTCTCTCTCTCTGTCCCGTCCGCCATCGCGGCTCCCTTGCCTCTCGTCCTGTCTCAGATTTGTACGTACCTCTGCGTCCTAATGAATGCGAGATTGTGCGTTCGCGAGGGCATTAATGTTCATTTCATTTTATTTCCTGCACGCGGCGACGCGAGCTTTGTGTACACGGCGGTTTAATTAAAGCGGAATATTTATACGCAACTGTATTTAGAATGTTACACGGGAAAAGGGTTAAAGGGATGAGAGTAGCCGCGAGAGAGGGGGCTCGGGTACACGGCGAAAGGAAAGCCAAGCGTGGCAAAGTGGACGCGGACGACGAAACTGAACGTCACCTGTTTGCTTTAAATCATCGTTATTTGCAATTCGTAAAAGGAGCTGCAAAAAGAATCCGAAATGGCAGTCGGGGGACGCCATTTACCTAGGACAAGCGCTACCTCGCGCGACTGTGGCGACACTGCCGGCTCGCGCTCGAACCATTGCGCCCGAGTCCGTTCACAGCTACTCTAGACTCACGGCTTAATGGAGTACGTCCATTCGTAACCTCAAAATTTTCATCGGCTTATTTTTGTATACCGTGGAACCTTCATTATCCAAATTAATAATTATAATTAACGTAGGAATGTTAAGCAGTGACGTAAATATTAAAATGATTTATTTTAAACTAAAACTTATTCTACTCGCTAATCTCGACTGACTCTCACTCGCTGTCTCTCAAAACTCTACTGTGACTGACTTTAAAACACTTTGATACTCTCTGACTGTAAGATATACACTCTCTCTGAGTTTAAGACACTCTGTCTCTTCCTCGTCCTTGCACCCTAGGTTTACGGACGCTGTCTGTATACCTATTTCTACGGACTCCTGTCAAATTGATAGGTGAAGGAAACCACGTGACTTTTCTTTTTTTAACGATTAGTTTAATTTGAAAACAATTACAATATTAACAGTCTTAATATAAGTTAACTAAATCTGATACCATCGTATAATTGGAGCAACCCATCTGCCAAATTGACGGGTTCCGTGAATCTAGTGTTAAACCCTTGCACTCTGTCTTCTTTCACACCCACGCTTTCTTTTCCAATCGGTCGGTCACGTATCCTAAACACTCAGATGCATTCGTAGACTTCTATTCGTCTATCATATTCGGCTCTGTCATAAACATCCCTCAAATTCGATCCTCTTGCACGCGGTCACTTTCGTTCTAAGCCCAAACACTCTTGACATTCTTCCAAGGCCGTACTTATTCCTTGCCTATATTAATAATTACAAGATATATTTGCAGGCGAGAAAATCGTTAACTCTAATTTTTCTGCATTTCAGAACAGAATGTTTGCACACACGGAGCACTTGAGCTGAACGAAGGAGTATTGGTGCAATCGGGAATATCTTGCTAATCAATAACGGTCTCCTCGTCTGCGTTGGTACACTTTCGTCAAATTGGATCACGATATAGAATAATATGCCTGGAGATGTATCGAGGATATATCAAGACCACAATGGACGGAACGAAACAGCACGTCAAACGCAGATCGACGTGAGACTGGAAAAGATTAATGGCGGAAGGGGGACAATAACTTTGCAGCCTGGAAACCGGCAAATTTCTGTACACAGTGAGTAACTCTTTCCTCTCTAAACTCTCTTTTCATTATTACTGCAACGTCAACAAACACCGCTCGGGCACGGAGCAGGGTACCACCGAGGAATTGAGCGCTCTGTGTCTACAGTCAGACGCCGTCGTCGGAGAATTAAAGGCGAAAAGGACAACCGGGTTCGCCAAATCTGCATTCTCGTCGTAAAACGAGCAGCGTCGACGCGAGATTGCCCGTCTAGCCTGTCCCCCACTCTCTCTTCCTCTCTCTCTCTCTCTCTCTTTTTCCTTTTTCCAAACCGTCCGACATTTTATTTCGCTGCATACGCAGCGTACGCGTAATTGGCGTACTAAAACGTTTTATCGGCGTTCCGTGTCACGGGCGACGGCAATAATTCCAAGTTCCTCTGCAATTTGTATCAACACCGAGCCGTGGCATCGCGCCGTGCGCCGCATACACACATCAATTATACGTGCCAGTGAATTCTGCCGCGAGAGAATCACTGGGCTGACCATCGGTATGGCGGCCGTTCGATGATAACTTCCGGTATAAGCCGCGCTCGAAAATACCTTGATCGCGGCCGCCAGGGGCCGCCGGCTGCGTAGGGGGCGCTGACGTCTGCCCCCGCGGAGCAGCAGTCGCAATTATATCCTCCAGCGCCTAATTGGCCGCCTCGTCTGGCCTAGGCTTAATTGAACACTATAGACACAACGATGTAATTGCAGCGACAATTTAGAAATACGCAAACTGGAACGTACGAGTGGAACTGGTCTCATGTTAGCTCGGCAGTTGTTAGGCAAGAACTGAACGGTGTCGATCACCGTTATATAGAGGTATACGAGTATTGTGTCCATTCTTAGCTTCTTTGCGCAAGACTCATGTGTTTTACCTCGCCATTATGACATATTGGCAGATGGAATTTGCGATTTAATTGACATCTATCAATGAATCTGACATGGTCCAACCAACGTGGAAGTCAACCCACACTTGATCCTCTATTAGCTGAAGGTATCCGATATTGGCGTATTGTTCTTAGGCCACTTCAAGTCTGGCATGGATACGAGATCCAAACGATGGTCTCCATGACCCATGTTGCCATTCCTCATCCAGTGGCATGTACCTGAATACATGGGACACCACCAACTGGATCCCAAGAGCACCAACGTGGAGGCGAGGTAAGTGGACTTTGTCGATGTGGGCTCACCAACTTTATCGAAGTTTTCCTCACTGCACAGTGGTCTATTGGAAACATCAGTTGCATCGAGGTTTGGGGATCCTCCTTCACGGTCCTCATCTATGTCGGGCTGGGAGTAGGTATCCTTCCCCTGGTGGCGATAGGAAAAGGAAGGGATGCGTTTCATCCGGGGCCTGCTAGCGGACTCATCAGCAAGGCTACCCTAACAGGTCCTATCTTAGACTGGGATAGTATTGGAAGGACGGGAAGTTATATATATAGAATTTAGAGGTTTTCCAAGGACTTGCGAGAAAGTCTTCGAAGTCGGAATCCATCTAGTGACGAGGGTCAGAATGTTGGTCGCTACAGGGGTACTCATATACCAGAACACATGCCAGCTTCGCCTTCCTATAGAGGTATACAGCTCTAAATTCGCCGTTATCGCGTTTCAACTCAGGGACGGTAACGATATACCGAAAAATTTCCAGAGTCCAGTCAGTTTGACCTCGCGGATCACTTAGTTGGCACTTTCGTGCAAGCAGCAGAGGCAAGATCGTGCCACTGGACACCGTGAAACAGTCAGGGCTTAGATCACGCGATCGTTGGGGTCAGACGATGCGATGCGCGTCGTTTTTGATGCACGTCGTGGCTAGTTTCGTTGCTCGTAACCCAGGAAAGTTCCCTCGTGGGTAGGTACAGGGTTGGCAGCCTCGTGAACGGGATGGTTGACACTGAGTTGCGATTTTCGTTTATATCTTCCCCTCGATGCGAGGGAAAGGCGTAAAACGTAGAGAAACCGTAGGGTATAGCGTATAAACAATTTAACGCCGCTACAAAATGAGTTTATAGGTTATACGTCCAAGCTGAGAGGCTTTCCCGAGTATCTCGGTACGAGGATGATTCGCTCGATGATTCGGTGGACGAAATGAAACGGGCTGTGGTAGAAATTATTCGTTGTCTCGTGGAATATGCCGGGTCGTTAGTCGGATGGGTGGATCCATAGGAATTTGACGGGCATAACTCGTGTGACTGCGCGTATGCATTACGGCATGCTGTAATGACGTGGCAGCGTCCATCGCGACGTCCCTCATTTCGATGCTCGTGTGGCCAGCGCCTGAGCGAACGAACGGGAACTGGGTATGAATGTTTATACCGAGTGACTGAGTTTCGAGTGTTTTCGAGGCAGTGCTCCAGCATAGGGTGCGAAGGACGGGTATATGGCCATCCAAGGTTTCGGGTGGTCGTGAAAAAGAGAACATGTCGGTGCGAATACGTGTTTACATGCATACGTGACAGCAAGTTGCTTGCAATTCGGGGCAAAAGTCGTTTTAGGTTTCCAAATTGCCGCGCCATTTTTATACGCGCTTGTATTCGAGAATATGCGAAATCGAGATAGCGATTTAAAACGACGGGGTTGTATAACACAGTGAAAGTTCCAAGATTATGTCAATGGAATTAGGAATTCAGCTGGGTAATATCAGCGATATTTATAGTAGATGGAAATATGGACTATGGTGGCGCTAGTGTGCTTAATGGAGATTCGTCTTAAGTCTCTGTCAGTGATATAGGATCGATGTTATATTGAAACTTCTTGCTGTCAAATTAACAATACTTTCGATTATTGGCAGTGATACGTGAGCTGTAGCGATACATTTGTAGCGACCGTCGTTCGAACCCTCGCCGCTAGGTGGACTCCGACTCGAAGAAGGTTCGAGGACTTTCTCGCAAGTGCTCGGAAGACCTCCGCTTGAAATATATATAACTTCCAGATCTTTCAATAGTATCCCCGTCTAACTAGTCGCCACGTCGAGGATACCTGCGACAAGCTGACATTCTTCAACAACAACCCCCTAGGCAAGTGGAGACACCCCTTACACAGGTGTACAAAAGTTAAAAAAAATTTCTTTACTCCTCCCTGGAATGAAATAAAAATTAAATATATAGAAAATTCTCACTCACCGACGAATTTTATCCAACAGAGCTGCTCTGCAATTTTTCCAATCTTCCCGATACGATTCATTCCCGAGATTGTACATGTATATTTCAAACACTCTAATCCGACACGCACATTTCCCTTATTAAAACCGGCAAATACAAACATTCCGACACTTTCATATGCAAGTTTTCTCATATCCCCACACGAATTCATAGGCGAACTCGTTGAAAAAGCCCGGGGGCTGCCATGAAACTAAAAACAGCCAATAAGTAAAATTCCTAGCAACGGAGGGAGAAAGAGAGAGAAAAAGGAAAGGGGAAAAAGCGGAAAGCAAACCAGTGAGTAATTAGCCGATTAACGAAGCAGAGTTACCAAATGTTCCGGAGTGGTTGAATAAAAATGAGCAGGCGGGTAAATAAACGAGAAAGTGAATAAGTGACTCGATCTAGCAGGAGAACAAAAGAGAGAGAAAGAGTGACGAGGAAGATAAAGGGCGAGACACGAGGGCTGAACGAGACGGATGTGCACGAGGAACGAAATGAACACGTAGCCCGAGACAAAGGGGGAGAGAAGGAGCGCGGAGACGTAGGTGAGAAAATGGAGAGCAACGACCGTGCCGTGCAGGCGCGCAGGGGTTGAAGGAGGATGACGAAGGATAAGAGGATGCAGCGAATGGCATACAAAGGAAGCCTGGCTTTTTTCGCGATCATGCAAAGCGGCTGGATACTTGGAAGCAAAGTGAAACGACCGGCGTTGCTCCGCTGGTACGTACTTGATCGATTATGCAAATCTCGCGCGAAGGAGGAGCTGCTCAGACATCGAGGGCTCGCCCGGTCACGCACCTGGCTACGTGCACTCTCAATCGGAATTATCGCTACCTCTGCGTCGCTGCAGCACCAATAATATATGCACGCGAATTTCCCCGGTCCCGCGCCCCTCGCCCCTCACCCCCTGGATACACGCGGACGTCCTCGTAAACACGTGTGCCGGGAAACGATGCGTCCGTGATTGCAGCCGATCGCAAATTACCGATATCGGCCAATATTGCAATAAATGACGCGCTCGCTGATGCCCGGGCTAATACGATTACGCGATATCGCGGGTAATCGCGTGTACGATGAGTCGGTCTTCATTGAAAAAAAAAAAATCAGCCTGCAAATTGCATCGTGACAAACGACACGATCCGATCCGATCCGATCCCATCCCATCCGATCCCATTCGCCATGGGAGACCAGGCTGTCTCCGTCATTTTTCTCCGGTTGGAAGCCGGTCGAGCACCGCTAATTGGAAGCCGGCGATCGCGATACAATGGGAAATTAAATCGCACAGAGGACCACGCCTCCGGTCGACCTGGGTATTAATTATGTAAAGCCGAAACGATACACGGGCAACCGGAATTAAACGGTTATTCGTTACGTCGCAGGAGGCTGGGACGGGGAGTAAGGGTGGACAGGTTCGCGCTCGTTTCCGGAAATTTACCGGAGGATTGACTGGCCGTGGCTAAAAAGACCGGTAGTTACGCGAACGAGCAGAAAGAACTGGAAGACAGGAGCAGCTGCTGGGGGAAAAAGATGAAGCGATAGGACGGTGGACGCGGAAGAAAAATGGGATTCGGGGGATCAAGAGGTCACGTGCTACGCTGTCAGGGGTAAATGCAGCCTCGGTCCAACCTTGTCGAGGGATTATCGATACACCTTTGCAATAAATGTGTCAGACCCTCGGGTCGATGGACGGCTCGTAATCGCTCCACGATGAACTCTTTCCTTGAACTTGCCAGCCTCGGCCGCGTTGCGTGCGGTTGGGTCGTAGTCGGTGTCCACGTCTCCTTGACGTTTCGAGCTAAGATTGCGCAACGAGAGTGTTTCGTCCGAATCTTGTCGACCGTATGAAGAATTCAGGCGAAGGTTTACGTCGTTCTAAGAAGGTAAACTATTTTTGACGGTTTAAATATAATTTAATTACAAGATATTTACAGCAATTTACAATATGTCTTAGCGATATGCGTTCTACCGCGGTGTCGTTTGTGTCGTTTTGATGTTTGTACTGTCTGTCGTCTTGGTGGCGTGTATTTTATATGTTCGTCTGTTGCTGTCATTGGCTGTCGAGATGTCTAAGTGGTGGGTGTGTTTTTTCTCCTATTGGCAGCGTGTTCGTTGGAGGGATGTGCATGAGGTTCGGAACTGGTAGGTGGAAGTGGAAGTTTAAAGAAATTGTTAATTTGTTTAGGTTTGGGAAATTCTAATTCTTTTATGGGGGTTGACTCGGGGGGTCAGTTTCGGAGGTCGAGGTGTCCGCGAATCGTGGGACGCTGGTTATAAACGAGTAAACCATCGTCCCTTCGATTCGGGTCCCTTGTTCCTGAGGGTATGCATGGAAATAAGGATAAGGTAGAGGTCTGTCAAGGAAAGGCAAAGGTTTAATTAATTTTGGCTAATGATGCGTTAGTTTATGAAAGTTGTTAGGATTGACTCTAATGGTGTTTTAAAGAGATTTGGAGGTTCGCGAGCCGTGGGACGTTGGTCGTAAAGAGGTAGCCGTTGTCTCCTCTACTCGGGCTTCTTTCTTCGGGGTGAACGTATGGAGTGGTATATGAGGTCTGGGTTTTTCCTGATGGAGGTTGAAGTTCGAAGGATGCTAGTTAAAATGTCTAATTGAAGGATTCGCGTCTTTATGGAGGATCGTAACGGTCTGTGAATTGGGAAAATGAACAGAGGGGGTTGCGTGGATTAGTGTGTATAGATATTTACATATGACACTGGATGTGGTGTGACAGCAAGGTTTATGGCTTTTTTATACCGTAGCCGATTATGTCAATGGACGACTGATTAGGCGAAGGTGGATCGAGTTGCGTATGTGCGTTTGAATTAAAATATCGCAATTGGTTAGGAATTAGAAGAACTGGTAAATAGGGGATAGATAGGAAGATGATGGTCGTGAATGGACGGGGATAAAAATGATGCAAAATGTACAATTTTCCATTTATTTTTTCATTTATTTTTCATTTTCAGACTGATTACACTGTTTGTTCCACAAATATTCATTTGCTATCTAATTTGTGATATCGATTAAGTGATTCTTGTAGAGTTTGATTTCCTTGATATGAATTCGTAATGGAGATTGTTCTGCACCCGAAGAATGCGAGTTTTTCAAAAAAGACGCGATTTTTGGCTGAAATGAAGTATTACGTGAGAAGTAAAAATGTTAGGAGGTTCGTTGTTACTTTAAAAGTTAGGTAAGAGTATCTCGAGTCTATTAATGTCAATAATTATATTTATTTATGGGTTTGAATAATTATAATTGGTTATCAAAGTTTAAAAATAAGCCTTCGAGTGTCCTTTTTAATGCATATTATTGCTTTTCTATAAAAAGTATGAATTATCAAAGTTATTGTTAATAACAAATTGGTATGGTTAATAAAAAATTGTTCGTAACGTAAATTTATAATAAAAGTAAAAAAATTATTAAATTATTGGCTAGTATTTGAACTTACACCGTACTTGTGTCGAAGTGTAACTACAATTTGCAAAAAGTTTATAAATTATTATACCGATAGATAACAACAAATTAATATCGTTAATAACAAATTGTTCGCAACGTAAATTTATAATACAAGTGGAAAAATTACTAAATTATAGGCTATTACTAGTATATATAACGTATTTGCGTGAAAATGTATATATAATTAGCAAAAAGATAATAAATTACTAGATTTATTGTTCATAACAAATATTTTGTAACCTATATTAACGACAAAAGTAAAAAAGTTAATAAATTATTAGCTACTACTTAAACAAACAACGTATTTGTGTTAAAATGTATTCGTAATTTACAAAAAGTTAATAAATTAATAAATTTATTGTCAATAGCAAATTAAAATTGTTGTTAACAAATAGTTTGTAACGTATATTAACGATAAAAGTCAAAAAAGTTAATAAATTATTAGTTATTACAGCGGAAATGTAACTTTTAAAGGAATCGGTAAAGTTCGGAAATTTTCGCCGATCTTCGCCCGGCCGCCGCTATATAAGGGGCCCGCGTGCAGGCTCCAGCCAGTTGTTGCTTCGACTTCGGAAGGATCGTGTTAATATTCCTTTTTTTTGTTTCAGGTTTTAATTATTTCTTCTTTCAGATTCTATTTCTCTTATTCTAGATTTCATTGTTTGTGCATTCAAGTGTTTTGTACACTATGCGAATGCTTCGTCGTTGGTTTATTTGTATATCGTCGTTGGTTTATTTGTATATCATTGTTGGCTAGGTCAATGGCAATTCAGCGACCATTGTCCACTCTCGTGAATAATTTAATAATAATTCCTTCTTTCAGGTACTAATTATTTTTTCTCTCAGGTTTTAATTATCTTTCTTCTTTCAGATTCTACTTCTTTTATTCTAGATTTCATTGTTTATGCATTCATGTGTTTTGTACTATATGCGAATGCTTCGTCGTTGGTTTATTTGTATATCACCGTTGGCTAGATCAATGGCTATTCAGTGGCCATTGTCCACTCTCTTAAATAATTTAACAATCATTTCTTCTTCCAGATTTTATTTCTTTCGTTCTATTTGTCTTTGTTTCAGCATTCGAGTATTTCGTACAATATTCGAATGCTTCGTCGTTGGTTTACTTATGTCTCATCGTTGGCTAAATCTTTCCTTTCACAAATTTTACGACTTCCGTTCGATTTGTTTTCGTTAGAGCGTTCGAGTATTTCGTATAATACTCGAGCGCTTCCTCGTTGGTTTGTTTATATCTCACCGTTGGAATGTTTCTGTCT
>NW_016912318.1:324986-325520 GCF_001483705.2 Eufriesea mexicana
ATAAAGTGTCAGTAGAGTCACTTTAACTTAATTCGCTCCAAGTTAGATTAGGGTACCTTTGATACAGGTAGCACCAGCAGGCTGCGCCACTAGGGCGCATGTCGGGTCTCGATGCGTAGCCACCTCCACGTGGTGAGACCTGGTAATTGGTATCGTTTTCCAAAGAATAATTTTTGGAATACGATACCAAGCTAAGAGCTACGCTCGAAGTTTAAGATATTTCCTATGTCTTGTAAATTTTCAATGTTCCCTTGGGAATTTGGAAATAGAGAGTGGGCAATATCTGTTTAAATCATATTTAAATGAAGGGGAATTAAGCTAACAAGGAGAGTGCAAGTCCTTCGATTTAGTTGAAACTTGCAGCTTTGTAGATATCGTCATGCAGTTTAAGGAAATATATCATTATAGCCGCAACTACTCAATTGTTTTTGAGATATTTGCGATTAAAGTTATATTGCTTTCTTAATTATACATTTCTATCAAATGTGTTTCATGTTAAGTTGTATCGTAACGGCGACGATCGAGAATTGTTGC
>NW_016912318.1:326087-326506 GCF_001483705.2 Eufriesea mexicana
GCAATTTATTAATTTTCTACTGTCCAATTGATTTCTAGTATCCAGTTGGAATAAAAATTTTACCGCCTACGATCAGCGTCATCTATGATTTGAGCTCAAAAATCAAGAAAGTAATAGGAATATAGATTAGGCAAGGAGGTCGTTGAAGAGCTCGCCACGTAGACAAGGACAGAGAGGGTATAGAAAAGGATAGAAGGGCTCCGACAGTGAAACATTAATTAACAACTCAATTTCTGTAATTAATTTATGAACTTTTATAATTTCACTGCAAAGCTGGAACTTCAAGCTACATTCTTATATAATTTTCGTAAAGAATTTAACTCTAAATTGTTAGTTATTAATTTTTGAATAATGGCGTCTATGATTTCGTAACGGCGACCATTACGATCTTCCGTGAAAATATTTAATACTAAACGAAA
>NW_016912318.1:326946-329070 GCF_001483705.2 Eufriesea mexicana
ACGAAAATTATATAAGAATGTAGCTTGAAGTTCCAGCTTTGCAATGAAATTATAAAAGTTCATAAATTAATTACAGAAATTGAGTTGTTAATTAATGTTTCACTGTCGGAGCCCTTCTATCCTTTTCTATACCCTCTCTGTCCTTGTCTGCTACGTGGCGAGTTCTTCAATGACCTCCTTGCCTATTCTATATTCCTATTATTTTCTTGACTTTTGAGCTCAAATCATAGATGACGCTGATCGTAGACGGTAAAATTTTTATTCCAACTGGATACTAGAAATCAATTGGACAGTACAAAATTAATAAATTTCCAAGTTTTTGTAATTAATTCATGGACATTTATAGCTGCACAGCAAAATTGGAATTATAGGCAACATTCTTATACGATGTTTAATTTAATAATTAATACTTACATGAGCATTAGGTTTTGTATTTACTGTAGTAAATAAGATTGCTACAGAAAAGTATTTTTCTTGCATAATATTCTTATTATTTTGTAATAAATATATACTAGCATAAGAGAGCGTAAAAACTAATTTTTTCTATTAAGAAATTTTAATTACAATTGTTTATTTACAATGCAAAATGTATACAAAATAAAAAATATATTGAAAAAACTAACAAACCTATGGGACGGGAATCGAACGCCGGTCCTGCAGTATAGCAACAATTCTCGATCGTCGCCGTTACGATACAACTTAACTTGAAACACATTTAATAGAAATGTATAATTAAGAAAGCAATATAACTTTAATCGCAAATATCTCAAAAACTATTGAGTAGTTGCGGCTATAATGATATATTTCCTTAAACTGCATGACGACATCTACAAAGCTGCAAAGTTTCAACTAAATCGAAGGACTTGCATTCTCCTTGTAACTAATTCAGCTAAGCAAAGAAAGAAACGCAAGTAAGGGAAGGTATGTAAAGACGGTAAGTAAGGTAAGTATATGGTAAGTATAAGGTAAGTCTAAGGTAAGTATAAGGTAAGTAAAATAATAAAAATCTACTGCAAAGAAGGAAAAGTATTGTCCAGGGAATTCTTGGAAATGACGTCATTTCTTGGAACTGTCGCGACGAGCGACCTCCTGTCATATTACGTTCTCCTGATATAAAGTCGCGAAATCGGTCAAAAAATTTTCTTCGAGCCCGCAAAAGTATTGACCACGGAAGCGGCAAAAATATTGTCCAGAAACGGGAAAAGTATTGACCAGCAGCGGCAAAAGTATTGTCCAGAAACCGCAAAAGTATTGTCCACACAGACTGTAAAAGTATTGTCCGAGAATTCTTGGAAATGACGTCATTTCTCGGAATTGGCCGACGAACGACCTCCTTGCATGTCATGTACTCCTGATACAAAATCAAGGAATTGGCCAGAAACTTTTCCTCCAGGCTGTAAAAGTATCGTCAGAGAATTCTTGGAAATGACGTCATTTCTCGGAATTGGCCGACGAACGACCTCCTCCCATGTCATGTATTCCTGATACAAAATCGAGAAATTGGCCAGACATTTTTCCTCCAGGCTGTAAAAGTATCGTCAGAGAATTCTTGGAAATGACGTCATTTCTCGGAATTGGCCGACGAACGACCTCCTCCCATGTCATGTATTCCTGATACAAAATCGAGAAATTGGCCAGACATTTTTCCTTCAGGCTGCAAAAGTATCGTCCGAGAATTCTTGGAAATGACGTCATTTCTCGGAATTGGCCGACGAACGACCTCCTTACATGTCATGTACTCCTGATACAAAATCGAGAAATTGGCCAGACATTTTTCCTTCAGACTGTAAAAGTATTGTCCGAGAATTCTTGGAAATGACGTCATTTCTTGGAACTGGCTCGACAGTAGACCTTCTTACATGTTATGTTATCCTGATACAAAATCGCAGAATCGGTCGATAACTTCTCCAGAGATTTTTTCAAAATACCGACAAGTCGTTTGGAACCTTCGATCAGCGCCATCTGTTATTTTCGACTGGGAACTCTGGTTCAGTTACAAGAACATAGATGGCGCCACGTGGTTGTTCTGAGAGCTCCTCGCACGTTCTACGTTCCTATTACCAATCACGAGCTTCGAGTCTAAAATCACAGATGACAATTATTAATTTCTCAATGCTGAGTTCC
>NW_016912318.1:329082-339706 GCF_001483705.2 Eufriesea mexicana
GCTCTTTATCCTTGTTTGCGACTGGACGAGCTCTTCGACGACCTCCTCGTTTATCTGTTATCCTGTTACCGACGTCGAGCTTCGAGTCCAACGTCATAGATGACGCTGGTATAATGTGCTTGATCTTCTATCCTTGTTTATCATATTAAGTGACCAGGACCGTACCAAGGGATTGCATTAGGGGTATATTGAGCCTATTTTTGAAACAAAATTTCTTTGTTTTCTTTTTTATATATGCGGCAGTATTTTAAGTATAATAGCAAATGAATTTTGTATAAAATGACTGAAGAGGGATGTATGACATGTGCAGGAGTAACCTTTGTTATCGTTAATAATAAGATGGGGAAAAAATAAAAATGATTTCTTTTTACGTTTCATTTATTTTTCTCAATTTTCAATTTAATCTACAATTTCGATACAATTGGGTTAGAAGATTATGGTGTACATAGAAAATACAATTTAAAATGAAAGTATCGGACTCTGTCATATAAACATATATCAAATATAAAGACATTACTATATATCTCTATTCTTTACTCTGTTCCGCTTATAATAATTAAAGACTATGTTCATTCACCTGGTGTTTTTTGAAGTTATAACATCGGATGTTTCTTATTACTATTATTATTATATATTTTTACAAATGATTGTATAACATTTTATAGTTTGCAAAATCCATAATCTAAAATTTCACTCTATTTTTTAAACGACATCTTTTAATTTTGTCCACTGCGAAGATATACAATTATTTTCTCAAATTTCTGAGGAAGTTTTTTAACTGTATCTTTTATCTTCTATCTAATGTTTTCTATCCTCCATTCGCAACAATTAAATAAAGAAATTTCTAATGCATGTAAAAGAATTGGAGTCTATTACGAATCTGAAGAATATATCTGATAAATCTGCTAACTGTAATTAGAATTGCATTCTCGTAGCATGATATAGAACGCCAATGAATACTTACATGTATACAAATTTTGTAAAAATGTGAAACATGTTAATGGAACTTCGTATCTAATTGAAGATAAGAACTAGAAGGCTCTGATGGAATAATTCACGTTGTACTAACAGTATAATCCGCGCATTTATAATAATTCCGAGTGTCCAAATACTTATGCGCGGCGGTGTACATTGCTGCAGGACGTGTTCTAGGACGAGCGTGGTTTAATTTCGCATGGCGAGACGTGGAAATATTTATTATTTATTGTAGGAATAACGAGGAAAGCAGAGTGATAATGACAACAAATATCGCAGTTCGAATGAAAGGCTAACGGTTTAATTTTAACAACGAGGTGGTGTAGTAACAGCGATGATTTAATGTCATCTGTCATTGCGTTTAATGACCATATGTGTACCTAATAATTGGTCGAATATTCCACATCGATTGTACGTGGTAATGACGCGGAATATAACGTTTGCACGAGTAAACGCGCTGTTCCAATGAACAGTTAGAAACTCTCCTCCATAGAGAGGAAAAGAACGTTAGAAAAACGAAAATTCGAAAAATCTTCGAGTTTAAAATATCCAAAGAATTTTGACAAAAATTCTGTTCCAATTTATCTCGATTTCACTTTCATTCTGTACATATATCCTCAACGCTAAATTTGCTATAGTCAAAATTCTAAGTGATCGAAATGATCAAAGGAAGAAAAATTAAAAGAAGAATCTCAAAAAATTTGGAACGAAAGGAGACATCAATGTATTGATTATACTTTTGTTAGAAGATGTTATCAATCTTAGAGTGGTAACGTACGTCAAATTGACTACTTACATTAATGATGACGTACGCCAGATTGACTCCGTTCTCCATAATAGTAGTGACTTGATGTCAAATTGACACGGTATCATTAGTGATGAGATCTAAGTATCTAGTACTATACATACAAGATTTAGGTATCTATGACGTCACATTGACGTCATGTCACTGCAGAGATACGGAGTCAATTTGACTTCAAGTCACCATTATTGATAGGGAATTAATTTAACGTTGAGTCATTATTATTGATAGGGAGCTAATTTGACGTCACGTTAATACTAGTGCCATAAAAATAGTGGTCACCACTCGCAGGTTAAAATTATAAATATTAAGAGAAGAAAAATTGGAAAGTCGTGTGTCCAAAATAACAACGTCGAGTATCGAGTTCTGAATAAAACATTAAAAAATTATAAATTAAATGAATAATCTTAAAGCGAGACAGCAAATTTATGAGATTGCAGGCGTTGATGCGTGAGATTGACAAGTTATCCGTGTGGTGAGCGCTCGGTGACACGCACCATAGGGAATATGGATGTTGTACGAGGCAACCCTGTCGAAACATCAGCTCAGGGATCAAATTTGAAGCTAACAAATCCGCCCAGCTGCGGGTACAATTGTCCACCAGCGTGGTGAAAGAAAGGTCTAGTTGAACAGGAGCAGACCGACGATCGAATGGACCTTTATATGGAAATGAAATCGTAATTCACGACGCGAGAAATCGATGTTCCGCGTCGAAACGTCGTAAACGATGGAGGCGGTGAGGAGAACCGAGAGCTTCGATGGCATTTTTACCATTTCTAGACGACTCGCCAGCGTTTGTTGCCTGTGGCAAGAGACTGCGTCGACTTTCTCGCGGGACCTAATATCTCAGAAGATCGATATCGAGCCGAAGACGTTACATTTATGCAAACACTGGTCGATATACAGGGTGCTCGTCCTGACTACCGCCACGATTTTCCAGTTACTCCTGACGCAAAATCGATCCAGCGTTTAACCTCTTCGCAAATCAATATTTTTGTAAATTAGTTAGCGTAGGAGCGAGAATATTTAGGCTAAATATCGGTACAAATGACGTATAGATTGAACAATTATCGGCGCGAACGGTGAGCGGACCTAGCGGATGTTTATGTTCATTATGCGAATAGAAACAAAAATAAGTCCTCACAATGTAGGTGAAGTTCTTGCGACGCCTTATGCGAGTGTGAATTAAAGATGACTGAACTACGCCAGGCAGTGATGCAGAAGAACAGTCGAAAAATCGCGAGTGGTACAGTCATCCATTCGAACAGAAATACAACTGTAACAAGATTCAGCGCAATAGCTAGTTACAATTGCTAGTTATTTTACCTCTAACTTCGCTTTAGTTCATAATAAATATTTTCTAAATCTAACACCTTTCTTTGTCAACCCATATCTCCTATATAGATAATTCTTAAACGCTAAAACACTCCTCAACCATCAAGGACAGAAAATTGATTAGCGCAATAGCTAGTTACAATTGCTAGTTACTTTACACCTAACCTCGCTTTAGCTTACAATAAATATTTTCTAAACCTAACACCTTTCTTCGCCAATGCATATCTCTTACATACAATTACAATTCTTAAACGCTAAAATACTGCTGAACTTGCGGGGTCAGAAAATGGACTAATTTCGGCGATAAAAAAGATACACATTGTCAGAGCATTCCTCGCGCATTCTTCGTCGCTCTATTACACGGTGAAGGGGTTAACCCACAGGCAAGCATCCACGCAGCCATAAAAATCGACCCGCTTCCCGCTCAGCTCTGACTAATGCCTCTCCTTTTGTCTCTGTCCAAAGTCCTTATCAATTTCGCTCCCTAAACCAGCTACGCGGTTCCTCCCTCTTGCGGTGCCATCAGTCGAACCAGCCTGCGTCCTCTTCTGCGAGCCAGTCGAAACATCCATCCAGCGATGAACCCAATCGAGCGGGTCGCGTGACGATACATCAGCCATAACCTAGAATGCAAAAAGAACACCTATTAACGACTCGGCGGGACAACAGGATCGAATCTTATCATGCGGGGTATCGCGTGGACGAAATACGAGGCAGGTGGCAAAAGGAAGCGTCGGCGTATAGCGTGTGCCGCATGTAGCTACACGGAATCACGTGTGATATCACGTCGATGTCGTTTCCCGCAAAGACATCGTTACCTTTCGCTTCCGTGTCGAGAATACTCGCGACCCCGCTTCCGTGACGGGAATACGAGGTCCTGCGAGAGGTGGGCCTCGGCGAGCGAGCACCAATGGCGGCGTGAAGCCCGGCGAGAGAGCGAGCGTGGCGACAGAGGCCGCCAGAGGGCAGACCGGTGCTTCGATTCCATCTTTGCCGCAACGAGGACGTCGACAAATAGCTGAACTGCGGGGATCGTCCAGCTCGTCTCCGCGTCTAACGATTTACGCACGTGTCACGGGAGTAACGAGCACGCGTCACGTTTTCGTGGATGTCGGCCGATAAATTTGCGCGGGCGTCGTTGGCTGGTTCAGCTGAGCGAGTAGATATATAAGAGTCAGGAGTGGAGTCAGGAGACGGTGGGCAAGAGTGGGAAGAGTGGGAGAGAGACCCGGCGAGACGGAGAAAGAGACAGAGGACGGCAGTCGATGCAGGAATAATTGCCGGGAGGACGAGGAATGATTGAGAGGGGTGCGAGGCTACGTCAGCGCAGGTTGGCCCAATTCCTTTTGCCTAGGATCGATGACCGGTTGGTACGAAAAGGACGATTTTAGAGCGTGCCTACTTAGCCGTGGGTCAGTCACGTTCCACAGAATCAACGTCTTTCTCCGCCTCATCCTCTTCTTCCTGGGTCCCGGTCTCCTCTTGCCCGGTTAGAGAACCGGTAAACAACGGCAGCCCCGTTGCAAGCAAGCTCTCAGCCACGTATACCGATCGATTGATATTTTCATCGAGTATCGATGACGAAACGCTCGATCCGCTTGGCCAGAGTTGTTTTATCTCTTACTCCTACTCCCCGTTAACCGTGCGGGTGTTTCCAACGAGCCCTCCGGCTGTTCGCTCGTATTTTATTGGTAATTCAGCCGGTTGACGTTGACAGGTAGCTGGTCGCGCGTCCGATTCGATTTTTCGCCATGGAGTCCGTGGACGGAAGACAATCTGGCACTTCCGCCGATAATTAATGGCCCGTTTCGACCGGGTGTCAAGATGGCGGTCGGGTCTATCTCGCTCCGTGCGTGTGCACGCTTTTCGACCTCGCGCTCGTCCATCCACGGCTGACTGATCTCTTTGACACAACGTTCTTTCGTACACCTTATCTCGGGATATCTTTCATCCTACAGTCGGTTTAATGAGACAAAAACCAACGTACGTGATCGATGCACGAATGAGGCACCATCCAGCTAACTCTTCGCCTTCTTTTGTTCCAGAGTCTGACCAATCCTTTTTACTCGCCAAGTATAGCGTTGCATTATGGTCACTTGGAC
Source organism: Eufriesea mexicana (assembly GCF_001483705.2). Classification (NCBI taxonomy): domain Eukaryota; kingdom Metazoa; phylum Arthropoda; class Insecta; order Hymenoptera; family Apidae; genus Eufriesea; species Eufriesea mexicana. The sequence continues at coordinate 334,297 of NW_016912318.1, forward strand.
GTCCTTTGCTCAACGAGATGAGGCAGGGAAAATAAATATAATAGTTGTTTCCTGAAAGATGAATTTGTTGTGAGATAAGCTAGTTTACTGGTTCATTAGAGCCTAGAAAATTTCGAGTGACTTCGAATCAAATAGAGCTATGCTAATGCTAGAACTATGCACTTCTCTGTCAACTTACGTCAATTTCATCCATAGGTACTTGACAAAATTCTTCATGCCCAAAATTTACTCAAATTTCTTCTCCATCTGCCTCCTGTCCTTTGCGGTACACTTGGAAACCTGAAATAATATAGAGCTATTAGGAGAAGAATTGAGAAAGAATTAGGAAAGTAAAAGGCTAAGGATTCTAATAATCTACTCGGTATACAATATTTATGCATTTTAGACCCTATCCTTGATGCGGTGGTGGTATTAGAAGGGAGAGAAGGAAAAGAGATGCATTTGGGTCCTGGGCCTGCTAGTGGATTCATCAGTAAGGCTGCCTAGCAGGCCCTGCCTCGGACAAGGATACTATTGAAAGGTCGGGAAGCTATATATATATATAGGAAGCGAAGGTTTTCTGTGCACTTGCGAGAAAGCCCACGAACCCCTTGAAGTCGGAATCCATCTAGTGGCGAGAGTGAGAATGACGTCGCTACAGACGCCATTTGGTGTAATACTTTCTCATGTATTGTAGAATTCAACGCTTTGTTCAAATTCGAGAAGAAATATTAACTATTCCATTTAAAAAATTGAAAATGACCTTCATATGTTGATATAAAAGCAAAATAACATAGAATTTATTAGAATACTATATGCCTCCTACTTGAAGCCATGCAAATTCTATATATATGATTTTTTATAAAATTTCTATATTACTATATATTACTATATTATATATTACTATAGTGTTCTATTTCCCTATATTGAAGGGGTACCAAAGGAGACTGCTCTATTACGTCTATTACCTCTCTACCGGTTACCCAAAATACACTATGAAAATTATGGCGCATGATTTTTGAAGTTTGGCGAGATCCCATGCGTCAAATAGCAACTAAGTATTTTCTGAAATTACAAAAATAAAATATCCAAAATAAGTAATATCCATCCCCTCTATTTGATAATTCCAATATTACTTTATAATAACAATTTTGCTTCAAATATTGCTTTATAACAACAATTTTATCGTACCAAAACAGTTGCATATGTGCGTCGTTTGTTTCCCGGGTTGCCTCCCTGCAGGAGCAAGTACTACGTCGCAAAACTTATCCAATACCCGTGTTCTTCGTTTTCTTTCCTCGATCTTGTACACGTCGCGAATAAATTCCTTCCTAATTTACTTCGACCACGCCAAAATTTCAACCTCGACCCCGTCGTGCCCCCTCGGCCCCCTCTCTTCCACCCGCTCTTCGTCAGCTCTTTTTCAACGTACGTTTCACGAGCATGTAATTATCGTGGACTGGGTTCGCGAGTATTTACTACCTCGGGGTTCTTAATGGTTCATAAAGTATTCAAAAGCCGCGTGGCACGTGGTGCGCGCGCGCGCGCGTTCGTGTATTTACCCGTCGGTGAAGTAAAAAGGCGCGTTCCCCTTCGCAGGGGGAAATTAAATGAACGATAAATCAAGTTACCGATAAAACATTACAAAAGAACGAAGAGAGAGGGAGAGGAAACGGAAGGTAAAGAAGAGAGCACGCGAGGAGGGGAAAGCTCTCAATAAAAACGAAGGAGAGAGGATTATTTATGCAAACGCGCGTACAATCGTAATCGGCTCTTTGTTTCCCTTTTTTCCAGCCCCGACATTCCTCCAATATCGCTCTCGAGCTCGTTCCCCGACGCGCACCCTCTGCCACTCTTACCTCCCTTGTCGGCGCGCGCGCGCGCGCGAGCACGTTTAACGACGCGCTCGCAGAGGGCGCTAGGATCGGGCGTGCAATCGGCGCGACGGCGATTGCACGCGCTTTAAAATGTTAAATTAAACAGCCAGGGACCACCGCCAAGAAATACTCCCGGCGAAATCCATAAATAAAAAAGTTTTAATACCGCTTTAGTGGCCACGCGGAACGAGCACCGGGGCCGGGTGTTCGGTAATTCGTGGATAATGACTTCTACTTTCTGTTTAACGGTAGTTCACCCGCATGAGTTTCCCGCCCCCTCCGTCGTCTCGCCCTAACTCCCCGGCAAATGATCGGAGAAACGTCATTAATTGGTCCGCGCTCGCGTCTCCGCCAACTTTCGTTTTTCCTCCGCAAGGCTGGAAATTGGAGAAAGGAAGGACAATGGAGGAGAAAAGGAGAGGAGAGGAGAAGGACTTTTTTGGTCACACGTTTCCTGCCAGATAAGGTTCTAATGGAACATCGGGGAGGGTACTGGGGGAACATTTTTGTGCAACTTTTTGCCACCCTGGGTCTGGTGGAGGAGAGGAACAATGAGTTTCATACCTACGTCGAATGATCCAATTAGGGATTAACACTTTTACTGCTCGAAATTACACAGTCCAAAATATCAAAGAAAAATCTTATCTGATAATAAGCATCAAATTGTTACAAAATTCTGCCATGTGACAGAAGCATCCGAGAGCATACCCTCTAACTAGGAACAGCGACATAGAAATGCACCCTATGATACATGTGCAGCTACCATCATTCTCAGGCTCGTCACTAGATGGATTCCAACTTCTAGGAAGTTCGAGGTCTTTCTCGCAAGTCCCTTAACAGTAGAACTACCAACCCAGTGAAAATGAATGGTCCCAGAATTTTCCTTTTTGCGATCACCGAGCTCATACAACTGCTTTAAGAATAAAATCGGTACCAACTCGTATTAAGAAAGAACTGTAATCAGTATATTCACTCATATTCGTCGTACCGCTGTTAATTACGATAATCTGTGCACGTTATAGTTAGGTGCCCACTAAAGATCGGTAGTTCTAGTGCTAACACTTTGACTGCCACGTTGGTCGTATATGACCGGCCACGGTGGTCATTTAACCGGAGCATTTGAACTACTTAAACTACATTGAGCAACATTGAATGAAAATTGAGAGTCAGTGCATTTAGAATATAGCAGCTAATTAGAACATACTTTGAAATAAAGAGTTGCACCATTGAACGATTAAAAATTTTTATTAGGGAATTGTAAATGTAAAAATATAAAATTTTATTTTCGGGACATCCTAGGGACTGACGTGGCGTTTATCGTGTTGGCCATATTGATTTCTGAGCAACTCGTGTATAAAATTAGAAAACACCACAAAAGTACTATACATAGGACTCTCCTCGCTTCCCTATCGACCCCTCACTTCGAGGAAACTTCAAATAACATCCCAATCTCGAAAAGGATCCTCCCTGGTTCTTCCTAGTTACTTTTACAAATTACCCTCGCCCCGATCTCCGAAAATATTATAGACCCACCATAGATTCATATTATAGAATCTGGTCTTCTTCCCATTCGCTTATTTTACTATTACTCCCTCTTTTGTCCCCCTTTTCCATTTAGGGTCCTTAAACCTAAGATACTACGACACAATTGTGATACTTCTTAAAACTTATTCCTTTTCAAAGAAACATCTGATTTCGTGCAAATTAATGCCTGCCTGTAGATAATGGATGAGTATAAATGTCTGTAAGCCTAATGCTAAAGACTCGTAACTCGAGTGACGATTGGTGAGCATAAACTGTCGAACGATGTACGTGAAACGCGGCGTAAAACTTCGCGCGAGTAACATAACCTATAATTTACGCGTGCTTCGTCCATATCGCGGCGTTATAACAACGTTCTACGAAATGGCGGCCGATAAAGAGGGATTTACGTTCGACACCTTAGCGCGAATTATTTTCCCTTTTTCTTTTTCATTCCCCATCCGCATTACTGTTTCTCCGTTTTCAAGGGTAGAACGGGGTGTAACGTGACGTGGACCGGAAGTGGGACGCGTGCCGTTCTTTCCACCCTAGTCGAACGGGCGAGTAAATCGCGATGCAACGTTATCTAACGATTTCATCGGGGCGATATTAACGGCCAGCTTCATTTGCATACCGTGAATAGGGAGGGTGGAAGGGTCCCGATAAAAATCACGGTTAACCGTGGAGATGAAATAAAGCATGTCATAATGCTTTAATAAACGTCAAGTGATAGCGGGCCAACGTTATGGCCGCTGCACACCGGAATGGCGGTAATAATCCTCTCTCGTGCGGATAAGGATCGGCCGCTTCTCCGGCAGACAAACTTCTAGAGATTTTCGCGCTAGAAATCCGAGACGGTACAAACAGCCGCCATTGGTAGAAGTACTTACGTGGGTTCGTAGGTAAAACGGTGAATAATTCACGGGTCAGTCGCCATTTTTCCGCTGTACACGACGTATACCGGGTCCATGGGACGTGGAGGAATTCCTACGGATCGGAAAAAATATTTAGCATTTCGTTTCGAGACTATGTAAATTATATTTCTTAATTAAAACATAAAGTAAGCGAAAATGTACTGTAAAAAATGAAAACAGTAATCGATAATAATAATAATAATAATAATAATAATAATTTATTAACGGACAGACGTCTTTTGGTATAGGTTAGGTTAAGTTAGGCTAGGTATCCTTTGGTATAGGTTAGGTTAGGTTAGGTTAGGTAATCTATTATAATAGTAATAATAATAATAATTATATATCAATACCCAATGAAACAAATATCGAACAAAAATACAGAGAGAAAATATGAAAATACACGTCACTAGCCCAAGAAATTAAAAGAATATGGAAACAACAGGAAGTACATACAATACCAATAATAATATCAGCAACAGGAATAACACCGTAGACACTCAAAAAACGCTTAACGCAATTGAAAATACCAACGCACATCCATCATGAGATACGGAAAGCAACGATACTACATGCATGCAATATCACCAAAAATTTCCTCAACGACATAAGTTAAAAGCCAAGCTGGACCTGGCTTCCAGCTGCCGGAAAACCCCGGGAATGGAGAAGAAGCATAATAATAATAATAAAAATAAAAATAATAATAATAATAATTTATTAACGGACAGAAGTCTTTTGGTATAGGTTAGGTTAGGTTAGGTTAAGTTAGGTAATCAATAATAATAATAATAATAATTACAGTAATAATTGTGGTAGTGGTTGTCATAGAATGTGTTGGTATGAGTGTGAGGAATGTTTGTACGGAAGGATCTGTGTGTAACGAGTATGACAGAGAGTGGCGAAAAAACAATCAGTAACTGAATGACAGTCATTACATGTATGACGTTGCGTGTGAGAGTGTCCTCCAGAGATTATATCACAGTTGGAAGCGAATTTATTTCACGAGATTTATTTATAATTTATGTTGTGCCGTTGTTGTGTTAAATAAATCTTCTTATTAATTTACTTATTCATTTACTCACAATAATAATAATATTAATAATAATAATAATAATAATACTT
>NW_016912318.1:340212-360528 GCF_001483705.2 Eufriesea mexicana
GCAGGCAACAGCACTTAGGATTTGGCTGACAATAGGCCTGCAAAGAAAGGGACCAGGCCATGCGCGATGTCGCGACTTTCGGAGCCATAAAGTAACGGGTCCTTCAGGAAAGGTCACGAATGTGCGGGTGACCCACCAGCAACCCCCTTTGAGGGAGAGGCTTCCTCCGCCGGCAGACCTGGTCGCGGAAGACGGTCCTCCCTTCTTTGGGGGCATCTGATTCGCGGACCGAGGGCCCACCCTCGGTCCTGTCAACCACCAATGGGTAAACCGATTTCCCATTGGAAACCTTGGGCTCCGAAAGATCGTGCATCGCACAAGTTAGTTAGGTCAGTACCAGTCAGTCAGTCAATAACATTCGAAGAGTTCAGAAGAGTTATCCGGAACTACTACGTAAAATACAGCCCACTATAAACACAACGTTCCTCAAGAAATTTGGTTCGTCATTAACCGTCACCAATTGCGGACGACCTATTGACGATATACAACTCGTGTATTACCTGTTTAGCTAACTCTAACGTTAATTTTTTAAGGGGAAAAGAGTACTATATCACCATCCTTCTTGCACTCTAATTAAAAGACTACACCGCTGCTTATAATCGAGTCTCACTCATAATATAACGCATTATTACCTAAAAACTGTAAAAAATCAACGAGGGTCGTTTTCCACGCGAACCCCACAATTACGGGGTGAAAATTTCGCGCAGAAAACGGTGGCACGGAGGAATAAAATTAGGCCAGATTTATCGTATAAACACAGCGTCCTGCTATCCGAGATTACTCGGTTTCGAAAGTACGCTGTACCCAGAGCAGCTTAATATTTTATTAGGCAAGGGTAAATTTAGCTCGAGATTGTCTGATGCCAGCGATCTTGCTCGTACAGCTTTAAACTCTGTCGGAGGATATTTAGGGTGTTCTGAAGCGGTAAAAGCGAGAGTGCACATGTCCTGGAAGGCTGGACCAGGATGATGTATGAAAGAAAATCCGCCTGCGAAACCTGTTCCCTTCGAATATTCGCGGGAACGTCGCAATTCGACTGTTTAACGTGTGCTGTTAATAGTCGAACACTTCGAACTGCAGGAATTCATTGGAAAAGTTGAAGATATCTGTACAATTTCAAAGTACAGACATATTTCGTGTTCGAACGAAATCCGAGATACTTCGCGAACTTTTTAACCTATTTGCATCATTAATATTAAATATAAATAAGAGTTTGCTACGGCTAATTTCAACCAAAAGCATGAAAACCACTGCAAATGGGTTAAACATGAAAAATTGGAAAAATTGTGTAATACTAATTGTCAAAAAATTCGCATAGATGACATTCAAGTAGCGTTACCGATGAATGAAATTGAAAGGGGTAGTAATAAGCAACCCTAATATTCCTCATTGAGTCAACTTATATCGTAACTTATGTTTCCTTGATTTACCGTGCGAAAGGTAAATTTTAATTTTCGTGGATAATTTTCAAAGTGTCTATAAAGAGAACTAAACGTTAGAAAAATGGAAAATGGAGTTGCCGATGAGCGAGTCGAAGGGTGAAGGCAGTAATTCAGGGATCTGATGGGTTGGCAGCACTGGAAAGCGGTGTGAGTGCGATATGCGTGTGGCAGATGTTTCAGAATAGTATGTGATGTTGAATAAGACGGATGAGAGAGGGAGACAGATTGTAGTTAATAAACTTTATAGTCATAGAGATAGCATATACAGCGTGCAAATTGGGTTATGAAGGAAGAGCGATCGTGGAGTCCTGTTAAGCAGTATAAACGATGTATATATATAAATATAAATGAAAAAGCAACCCTTATACTCCTAGTCGAGTTGTAAATTATGTTTCCCTAATTTGTCACACGAGAAGCAAATTTTAATCTTCGCGTTCTCGATGGAAACACGTGTATCTTGAATTATAAGTAATTTCCAAAATATTTATAAAGGGAATAGTTAATCCTTGAAATGTCGTTCCGGTATTCTGTTCATCCTTTTGTTTAGGACAGACTGTATATTTAAATCTCTGAAATCTTACAAGTACCAGTGTTGCGGCCCTACAATATATCACCCTTAAGACGACGGGCATAAGGACCCAGATTGTTTAAATAACCACCACCACCGAAAGATGCTGGAGCTAGCACACACCCCTAATATTATTCGCAACCAATCAAGAGACAGTGGAAGCTTACAAAACCACCGACAGAATAGTCATGAAGAGAATTCTATTAAAATACAGTTCACTTAACACTTCAAAGCTAGACACAACCTTCCTCGATCAAAAATTAGTCCGTCACTAATCCTCGCCAACTAAGATCGACCTAGTGACGATGTACAGGAATTAAGTATTAAAAAAATAAAAAATGCAGTACTTGATTTAGGGTACAATATAGTCACGTGCACGTGACAATTTGAATTATTACAAATTCCTGTATAATATATTTAATCGCTAGTTATAGATCGGTGGGCTTAGAATTAAGTAGTAAGATCAACCATTAGTGATACATATGTGCCGGCAATTATGGAAGTATTATGGAAATAAAATAAAACGAGAAATTTTTTTCTTGAAAACGAGTGAAGTACAGAAGCGTGGTATTTTTGAGAAAAGTGCGAAATTCTGCAGTTTTGCAAGAGATATTACGTTTGAAGATAATAGAACGATGAGTTCAATTTAAATTTGAAGATTCTCTGCCATAAAGCCACAGACAATTTCCAAAATGTTTATATAGAGAACTAGACGTTATAAAAATGGAAATATGATGATGATGATAGTAACATCAACTATAGCGACGAATTCAATTTCAATTCGAAGACCCTCTACGATAAAGCCATAGACAATTTTCAAAATACTTATATAGATAACTAGACGGTATAAAAATGAGAATGTGGTTACGATGATAGTAACATCAACTATAGCCACGAATTCAATTTCAATTTGAAGAATCTCGTGACACAAAGTCGCACATAACTTGTAAAATATTTATGAAGAGAACTAAGCGTTATAAAAATGAAAACATGATGATGAAGATGATAGTAACATCAACCAAATCATGTTTCAAAATAATACAGCGACGAATTCAATTTCAATTCGAAGACCCTCTACGACAAAGACATAGACAATTTTCAAAATATTTATATAGAGAACTAAATATTATAAAAATGGAAATATCACGATGATGACAGTAACATCATCTATACCAACGAATTCAATTATAATTCCAAGATTCGCTGTTACAAAGTCGGACATAATTTTCCAAATATTTATGGAGAGAACTAAGCATTATAAGAATGAAAATACAATGATGATGATGATAGTAACATCAACCATATCACGTTTCAAAATAATATAAAGACAAATTCAATTTCAACCAGAAGATTCTTTGCCATAAAGCCGTAGACAATTTTCAAAATATTTATATGGAGAACTAAACGATATAGAAATGGAAATATCACGATAATGACAGTAACATCACCTATATCAATAAATACAATTATAATTCGAAGATTCTCTATTACAAAGTCGGACATAATTTTCCAAATATTTATGGAGAGAACTAAGCGTTATAAAAATGGAAATATGGCGATGACGATGATAGTGACATCAACCAAATCACGTTTCAAAATAATATAGCGACGAATTCAATTCCAATCAGAAGATTCTCTGCCATAAAACCGTAGTCAATTTTCCAAATATTCATAAATAGAACTAAGCATTATAAGAATGAAAATACAATGATGATGACGACAGTAACATCAACCATATCACGTTTCAAAATAATATAAAGACAAATTCAATTTCAACCAGAAGATTCTTTGCCATAAAGCCGTAGACAATTTTCAAAATATTTATATGGAGAACTAAACGATATAGAAATGGAAATATCACGATAATGACAGTAACATCACCTATATCAATAAATACAATTATAATTCGAAGATTCTCTATTACAAAGTCGGGCATAATTTTCCAAATATTTATGGAGAGAATTAAGCTTTAGAAAAATGGAAATATGGCGATGACGATGATAGTGACATCAACGAAATCACGTTTGAAAATAATATAAAGACGAATTCAATTTTAATTCCAAGATTCTCTGCCACAAAGCCGCAATTTTGCAAATATCCTGAAAGAGAACTAAGCGTTATAAAAATAGAGGACCACGACGACGATAGCAACATGGACTAACTCGACTTCATTACTGACTTTCTCAAACTACGTTTCTCTCCTCGCACGATCCTCGAGTTCGCGAGGCTGCGTATTCCGCGCGACATCTATCAGGCGTGCAAGCTTCCGGTACAGATGTTATCACGCTTCGCTATTTGCCTTCTCGTTCGCCGACCAGGCCGATCAATATGGTTAAACTTATCCGAGCCAGATAGACTAGGGTAGAAATCAAATTCCGGATACGGGCGTCATCGAACAGATCATTTATCTCCGACCGAATGATCTCGCGAATCCTCTTCGCCTACATTTTTCCATCCCCTTTCCCCCACCCTCCTCTCCATATATCGATTCCGAGTAGCGAAGAGTACTTAAACAACAGTGCCGGAGCGTGCGTTCGCAAACGCTATCTGCCAGCATCGGCACCCCTTCGTCGCCCTCTTTCCAACGTCCTCGCGAATTCCTCGTACGCTCGCGTTTATCAAAACTTTCCTGCCCATTTGCCCTTGCGAACCTCGAGCGACACCGTGCTCGCGAGCAACTGGAATTCGCATCGACGCCCCCGATGCCATGGGAAAAAGTGGCACGAGCGGGACGTACGCGAGGCCGAGGCTGTCGCCGCGGTACCGAAACTCATTAACCGGCGGCTTCCGCCGGATATGGGTCAAACGACCTCTCCTCGCATCGTTCGTGTCTCATTTGCCGCGGACCGCGGCTGCACGCAGGGTGCAGAGCGGGCAGGAAAATTGAATGGATGAAAACAATTGACGATGGTCGTTAGCGGGATCGGTAAGATCGGCTTTTATTGCACCGAAAAGTAGCTGGCCGAGCGGTTTGCATTCTGCCTCCATCGAATTCCACGATCCACCATTTGGTAACAGGGGTGTGAGTGCAGACTAAATCGGGATCGATCTTTTATCGGGGGTGAAGCTCCCCGCGATGAATCGGGGTTGGGGTTGTAACCTCTGTGTATTGGCTGAAGACTGGGGGAGGAACTGTCTCATTGACATAGAAGAATCTCGGGTCTTTGAATCGAAGTAACGAGTAATGAAATAATTAAATGAGAAACTGATTTCTTATTAAAATATGTAATAGAGTAATAAGGTGATAGGGTGATAATGTAATGGAGTAATAGGGTCATAGGGTGCTAAATCTAAATTTAAATAGTTATTTTAAGTATTTAACCTTGAGGTGTGAAATGGGTAGGTTTGTATTCCAATGTAAACAATAAATCGGCAATGAGTGAATTAACGAATAATAAAATAATAAATACTATTTCTTAGTGTTGGAAATTATATTATTATTACGAGCTTCCGTAGTTGGAATGGGAATAGCGATGTGTATATGAGTAATAGAGTGATAGGGTGCTAAATGTAAATTTAAATAATTATTTTAATTATTTAACTTTAAGGTGTGAAATGGGTAGGTCTGTATTCCAATGTAAATAATAAATTGACAGTAAGTGAATTAACGAATAATAAAATAATAAATACTATTTCTTAGTGTTGGAAATTATATATATATATTTGGTAGATACGAGCTTCTGTAGTTGAAATAGGAATAACGATGTGTATATGAGTAATAGGGTGATAGGGTGATAAATCTAAATTTAAATAATTATTATAATTATAATTATAATTATTATCAAAAAATAATTATTACAATTATTTAAATTTAAGATGTGAAATGGATAAGTCTATATTCTAGTGTAAACAATAAATTGACAGTAAGTGAGAATTAACGAATAATAAAATGATGAACACTATTTCCTAGTGTTGGCAATTATATGTATATGATTGATAAATACGAGCTTCCATAGTTGGAATGAGGAAAGCGACGTGTATACATGTGCCTATAATTATGAAATTGGTCTCACAATCAGTCATAAGTCAGACTTAATAGAACCAATTTTATTATTTATTTCGTGTTGCATTCATTTATATGACGATAAAATATATTTATTTTCTACAAAACAGTGAAGAATTGAATCTTTAAATTGAGTTTGTAGCATTATCGTAATTAATTTTATAATTTATGACATATTTAAAGCTCGAAGCTTTTGATATTTTAGAAGCAAATATAAGTGACTTAGACCACTTTCATAATCATAGGCACATTTATGAAGATTTTCGGCAATAAGTCAGTACTCAGTCCTCAGTCCTCAGTCCTCGTTAGTTAAGTCAGTCCTCGTTAGTTGCGAATAGGACAAGGTACATAGAGCGTTTGTATAACAAGAACCAAATTATTAGTAATATAATTCCAATAAATACAGTGTCATTTAATTCCAACAGTTAGTAACACGTGTAATGGAAAAATAGGGAATTAATGATAATAAAATAATTAAAAATCTGAACTTACTTAAATCCTTTCAATAAAACGCTTTTCCATTAAAAATGGGGATTAAGAATATGGTTAGGTGCAGTATACGAAAAACAATCTGGGGATTTGCTGGGGATCCCCAGCAAGGAAGAGCAGGACAAAATTAAGTTCCAAAAAGTAAAATAACAAACGGTGGAAATAGATTGTAAGCGAATCTTGTACCACGAAAAAACGACAAATTTCCTTTTAAAAAATAATATTTGGAATAGGAAGATTGAATAAGCAATCGAATAAAATTGACCAAGATTCTGCAAAAGTACTAACTCATCCGGTTCCACCCCCAGCCTCAGGATATGTCCAGTTCTTAAACCAAAATATTCCTCTCCGAAACAAAGTCGATATTTCACGTTTCGAAAGTTTCCAGAGCTTCCGAATATCGCCAAGTTTCGTATTCGAGTTGGAAAAATTTAAAAACTACAACCAACCCCTACCCCCTAATATACGTATATTAACCCTTTGCACTCGAGAGGCGCCATTTGATAAAATTTCGAAGCTCGATATTAATTAATATATTAAATTTAAAATAATATAACACTGTGCGAGATATCGAAATAATAAATACTTCTACGTGTTAACCCCTCGACTATTGTGGACGTCTATAGACGCTTAGAAATTTTGCGTTTGTGATACATAAAGCGCTTATAGACGCTCGGCGTAGTTTGGCTTTCTGACACGGAGGGCGCTTATTTTCACAAACATGGCGCACATCGTATCTCAATTCTTGTCGTATGGCACGGCCGCTACGTATCAAAATCTTCCATAATCAAGGGGTTAATTATACGATTTCTTATTTACTGCTCGAAAAATATCATCAGCCTTATAGCAAAAAATTTTCAACACGTACCTTTCTTTAACCAAAAAATCGTCGAGCGCAAAGGGTTAAATTTAAATCCACGATAACTCTTATCGAGCCCATTTCTACGAAAAATAAAATTAATCGTAATTTACCCAGAGGGTAAAATAATTTAGTTAGAGTACCTACATGACATTTCCAGGGTTGATAAACATCCTCTTGAACCACTGCATAGAGTTATGACAGTAAATTTCTATACAGTCGCTATAGAATAGTTAAACGACGCAGCTGGGGGCGTGGAGAGACGGAAAAATGATAACTGGAAAGCACTGAAGCAGAAGTAGAAACGATATACCACAGGCGCGCCGTGCAGAGAGCAAAGTTAAACGGCCAGTGATCAATGCAGCGGTTAGCAGGTGAACTAACCCTTTGCACTCGAGAGGCGACCGTCAGTCACCATTAGATAAAATTTCGAAGATCGATATTAATTAATATGTGAAATTTAAGGTTATGTAACCTGTGTGCGAGCTACCGAAATCAAAAAATTCTGCGTGTTAATTATTATACGATTTCTTATTTATTACTGAGAGAAATATCTCTTAAACTCCTATTCATCTTTAGCCAAAAGATCGTCGAGTGCAAAGGGTTAAGTATACGGGAACGCGTCACGATATAATAAACAAGCATCGGGAACATCGTTGCGGGGGATTAACATGGCGGCAGGTAGAAGTAAGCTGCGATTAGTCATAAAGTGAACTAGGCGGATGGCAATTAATGGGAGTGAGGGAAGGAGTCGTAACGAAGATAATATTTTCCGACAGGGTCGTTTCAGCCTCGCCTTTATTCGCGTAATCTTCGCGTTTATTTCGACGTTTAATATCATCGTTGGAACACGGAGTTCCGTAATGGCGTCTGTGAACGTGGAAATTCCAATTTGGGATGAGGGAAGAGGAGGAAGCGAGGGTGGAGAAGGAAGCTTTTTGCCTTTCGTTCGGGATTTGCCAGTTGAACTCATCGGTAAAGCTTATCTGGCAAATCCTGCCTTAGATAGGAAGACGGTTTGGATGTTGAAAGAATTTCCAATTTGTTGGAATTTGATACTTATCATAATCCGTCAGCGGGCTGCTGGCTGACAGACGTTGCATGTTGCAGTTTTAAAAGGCTGATAATCTGTTCGACGATTCGGCGTGCACGTTGATAATGATCAATAATAATCTTAAGTTACATCGTATTTCACGCTTCTATTACCGCGATTAGAAATCCTTCCATTAATTCCTATCTTAGTCACAAGTTCTCGTCCACCCATTAGTTCCTCCGACTAAATCTACGATGGCCATTTATATAAGGTAATAGTATAGAACATTAACGTTTAACATGTTAAGGTATATAAGATTACGCGGAGGAACAGATATTTCAAAGGTAATTAATTATTTGCCGCTGCGGCACCGTATTAATTAGAAAGTCACGTATACGTTATCAAACGTTTATTAATTATATCGAATTGCTTGGAAAATTCTGTTAACGTTACTAACGGACGATGTTATCTGTCAGCGTTCAAAATTTAAGACCTAACCTCAAAAATCGTATTTCTGGTATAATATAATTTATAATTATTTTGGAGAACAGCGAGGTACATTATATTTACATTTAGTAAATTATTATTGGAATAAGAATGAAAATAATATTGTATAACGCGTAAAGAAAATTTATCCTATAAAAGTGCGAATGTAGTTATGGTTTATGAAAAACGTATGTGGCACTATGTTAATTAGGAAGTCACGTATACGTTATCAAACGTTTATTAATTATATCGAATTGCTTGGAAAATTCTGTTAGCGTTACTAACGGACGATGTTATCTGTCAACGTTCAAAATTTAAGACCTAACCTCAAAAATCGTATTTCTGGGATAATATAATTTATAATTATTTTGGAGAACAGCGAGGTACATTATATTTACATTTAGTAAATTATTATTGGAATAAGAATGAAAATAATATTGTATAACGCGTAAAGAAAATTTATCCTATAAAAGTGCGAATGTAGTTATGGTTTATGAAAAACGTATGTGGCACTATGTTAATTAGGAAGTCACGTATACGTTATCAAACGTTTATTAATTATATCGAATTGCTTGGAAAATTCTGTTAGCGTTACTAACGGACGATGTTATCTGTCAACGTCCAAAATTTAAGACCTAACCTCAAAAATCGTATTGTTTAGGTAATACAATTTATTATTATTTTGGAGAATAGCAAAGTATACTAAATTTTTGGTATTTAATAGTTTATAACAGACGATGTTATCTGTCGGCGTTCAAAATTTAAGACCTAACCTCAAACCTCGTATTGTTTAGGTAATACAATTCATTATTATTTTGGAGAACAACAAGGTATACTAAATTTTTGGTATTTAGTAGTTTGTTATTAGAATAACGATGAAAATATTACTGTATAACGTGTAATGAAAATTTATCCTATAAAAGTGCGAATGCACTTAGGTTTATGAAAAATGTATAAATTATCAAATATATTATTAATAACAAATAAAAATTGTTAATAACGAGCTGCTCGAGGCATAAAATTATATTGAAAATACAAAAAACCAAGAAATTCGGAATTATTATAAAAGACAGGTCATTATTAACAAGATCGGCAACGATCGTGACTTTCCGTCGATCTTCGGTCGATTATAGGTTATATATACATGGTGCGTTCGTTTAGGAACTCTTTTACAGGTTTCTACTCGGACTGGACGGATCTACCCCATTGGGCCTGGCTGGTGGTGCAAACGGGGTGGACAACGGTCAACGGTCAAGGGTGAGTGGTCAGTACTATATATTACATACATGTATACATATATTTTTCTTTTTCCAGCATCGGTTGATTTTCAAATACGTCGTTGAACTGACGTTTGCCTTCATAGTCTCTAATTCCTGTTTAACCATTTTTGCTGTATTTTCCATTCATTTTATATTCCTTTCTTATTTACTTCCTATTAATTTCTAATTTATTTCTCTTCTCTTACATTTCATTTCAGCGTTGATACTTCATCGTTGAACATTTTCTTCTTTTTATACAGCATTCTATTTCCTGATTTCCTTCTTATTTCTCTGTCTCATTCCTAGCTGGATTGTTTCACTTGCGAGGCCCTTATCTTTCATTCTATTGTTCATTGAGGCTTTCATTTTTCTTCTCTTATTTCACATTTCTTTCTTAATTATTTCTTCTTAATTATTTTGTGTTTTATTTAATTCCCTTCCAGGTACTTCGGATATCATCCTATCATCCTTGAACATCGCGAGACATGACAGATTCCTAGGCTAACTTCATTGTGAGCACATTCACTGCTAAGGAGTGCCACTATCCACCTGTTTCAACGAATAATGAATTTTCGAAGGAGTCAAAAAAGAAAAGGAAAACAATCTGATATCGCAACTATCGCTCGCTATTATCGACGTTAAACAGTCGAGTGGTAAAGATCGATCGATCATATCCCGGTGGCCCTACAGAACGAGGAACTCGTCGAACGGGAAATCTGCTTCGACAGCGCAACGACGACATCCATAAATCGCCGGAGAGCGTACTCGCGCAGGTACTCCGACGACGATTTTTCTTTCCGTGCGGAATGCTTATCGATCAAATTGTTATTCGTTCTGTAACTCGTATCCCTCGTTGGCGGGGTGCGCTCTCATGCGCCGCGTCCATCAGCCGCATTATTTTCAATTGCTCTCTCCCCATACGGCCAAGTGTACGACCCGGCCTCGTGCCGAATCGAGAACCCTGCTACTTTCCACAATTTTCCTCGCTATTCATTATTCAATACTTCGAACACGTTACCCTCTATCGCGGCGCGAACTTTCGCGAACGCCACCATGGCTGCCATTTTCTGCCGCGGATCCAGCTATTATCGGTGATTAACTCGTCGATTCTTTCAGCTTTGTTCCACGTCGTTTCGCTAATAGATACGTTTCAGGTCTTTGACAGACAATCCACGTGATCGGGCAATATTCCCTATGGAATTTCCGCGCCCCTCTAGGAACTCTGGCAGAACGAAATTTTAACCCTTTGCACTCCGAATTATTTTTCAATTTTGTTACCAACAACTCCCTACTATTTTAAGTATTTTCTTTAAAATTTACAAGACGGCTCCTCGATTGCTACTCATTTTAAAGAATTTTGGTTACTGATTATATTAAATATAATTCTCAAACACTGTTGTAATTTATATTTTGAATTTAAGTAGTTACTTATTTTCTGTTTTAGTGTTCAGTAAATAGAGAATCAAAACACTCGACACAGGAGTTCCTGTGATGAAAACTGATGTCGAGTCGCGCTCGACAAAGGAGTGCAAAGGGTTAATATAAGGGTACGTGAAAATATTTTTTTCTCGTTTTATATCGATTCGTGGTGAAGCCACTTTTCAAATTGTTTATTTGAAAAGAAAAAATATGAAATTGGCAGTTAATCGCATGTGTATAGTCGGTGGTATTAAATATGGTATTAAAAATATTAGATTTTAACACGTTGACTGCTACGCCATTTTTATATGGCGCATTCAGGAGCCACCATAAAGTTTAAATTATTCTTGGAATACGATGATCAATTGTCAAACAATATAGAAAAAAATAGCGCAAATATTTAGAGCCCCTCTATGGGTCCGTGTAGCTTTCAAGTTACATGCTAATGCCTGGGTATTTTATTTAATTTTATTAAATACTGCATTCAACGTTATCGTCTTGATCACTCCAGTTCGCGATTTTTCTTTCGATATATTTATAATTATTTTTACAATACCCCCCGTGCGTCTATTTTTAAAAATTCTAATTCTTTTTCATTTACCGGTTATTGGATCGTGATAGGTTAGGTCCTCTATGGCTTTCTATGATCTTTTTTCCACAAGATAACGTGGAGAATTATCTTGTCTATCTATTCCACATTTTCTTGGTACAATAGTTGTTAATTCAAGCTTTCAATATGAATTCGTTATAACAAAATTGTCAAAACTGCTGAATTTATTGATTAATATTTGTTGATTTTATGTTACATACAATTCTTACAGTCAAGAAAAATATATATTCGGTCCATAGAGGGTTAATATGTTATGTAGGCAACCCTTGAAACTAACTATATGTCATATTGTGAATTTTGGTAGGCCTTAGTGGATATGGTGTACAATACTCACGTGCAATAGATCTCTAATAAAATTTATATTGATCATTATAAATGTAATATGGTTATATTATTGACATCCTGTTTCAACCTCCATCTTCTGATATTATGTTAAAATAATATTCTCTATTCAAAGTTCTTTATTAACTTATGCCGTTGAAATTTTCGATAAATGGTTGAAATAAAATGAATATCCTAAATTTAAGAAAATAAAATCGCCAGTCACTGGTAACCATCGTCATAGTCAATGTGTTAATGAAATAACAGCACTATGTTTGTTGGAATAGGCGTAAGAAATTTTTGACGTGGCCTGAAAGGGTCTACATGTAGTGGGAGAGTTTTTCCACTGTGGAAGAAAATCCAAAAATCCTGTGTCAGTTGAGAAGAGATGTACCCTCTAAATATCTAAGAGTTAAGATAAGGCTAGTTTCATTTTTTCCACGCTTTAATTTTTACCTACTTTCTTCTAATTCAACAATGTTATTGCACAGTGCATCTGTAAACCACACTATATAATTTTTGTATTAAAGTAATAATAGTAATAAAGCAATAATAATAACAGGGGGCCAAGACTGAGAATTATAATTTTGAACCAATAAGGAATTTTACCCACTTCCTTCTAATTCAACAATGTTAATGCACAGTGTGCATCTGCAAACAACACTGTGCATCTGCAAACGACACTATATAATTTTTGTATTAAATTTGTTGTATTAAAGTAATAACAGTAATAAAGCAATAATAATAACAGGAGACCAAGACTGAGAATTATAATTTTGAACCAATAAGGAATTTTACCCAGTTTCTTCTAATTCAACAACGTCAATGCACAGTGTGCATCTGCAAACGACACTATATGATTTTTGTATTAAATTTGTCGTATTAAAGTAATAATAGTAATAAAGCAATAATAATAACAGGGGACCAAGACTGAGAATTATAATTTTGAACCAATAAGCAATTTTACCCAGTTCTTTCTAATTCAACAACGTCAATGCACAGTGTGCATCTGCAAACGACACTATAGGATTTTTGTATTAAATTTGTTGTATTAAAGTAATAATAGTAATAAAGCAATAATAATAACAGGGGACCAAGACTGAGAATTATAATTTTGAACCAATAAGGAATTTTACCCACTTCCTTCTAATTCAACAATGTTAATGCACAGTGTGCATCTGCAAACCACACTGTGCATGTGTAAAGGGCACTACATGATTTTTGTATTAGATGCCTGTTGCAGTACAATTTTAGCCTCCCCAGTATATATTTATAATATTCTACACCCTATAGCTACGAAATTAATACATAACAATGGGGGACCAATAGTGAGAATTACAATTTTGAAGCTTCTTAAAGTGTATCATAATAAATCTTGGAAATATAGTTTCCAATTACTATTTATTTAGCAAATGTTCTAAATAGTCAACTAGTTTTTAAATCGCAGTATCTTAACAGTCACGTTTCCACTAGCCAAAGTAGGAAATGTTAATTCCACGAAATTATCAATCACCTCCATCGACCCTGGATAAACAGTGTTTGCTGATGGAACGCTAGCAATCAATATCATCAGCCTGAGATCAATCCAGAAATCACCCGGTCAAGAAAGCATCGGTCACCGGCAACATCAATAGCACTTCATATGCCAGAAACCATTGTTTCATACTATTGGAACATCATACACTTCATACCAGAGGGTTTCCATCATCATCGCGGAGTCTCTATTTCCCGCAAGTTCCGTTACCTAACCATCGAGATCTATTCAAATAGATCCCGTTTCCCAACATCGAGCGTCTCTCCATCCAACGCACACACGGTTGCTAGGTGGTCTTATTGACAAATCTATCCGTTCCTGTTCCAAGATTTGTTTAACTGCTTTGCGGATACGAAGAAATCGTATACCCGAACCTAACCTCTGTCATTATCGTTGAACAACCTCTATCCACTTGGTCAGTGGTACAATTTCGTCGAATTTTTTCTCTCTGTTTCATATGTCACTCGAAAGTCCTGATCTTTTAGATCACTTTACAACCCTCTGATGCGTGATAAAGCTGAAACTCCGATGAAGAATTATTTGGGAATAATTTATGAACATGAGATTCTCGTTCAGAGATATAACGACTGGTGGATCGCAGTGTGGTTAATTAAAAATTACAGAGTAGGAAGTAAAAGAAAGAGACTGCATATATACGCTTTAGTTTGAATGCTTTGTTCGAGTTTGTATACAGGAAGGACATAAAGGGCGAGCACGTGACTTTGACGAGGATCGTTTGAACGCTTTGATCCACGATGGATCACATCAGTCGTCTATGGCAGCCATTTTCAACCTTTCTCGTTTCGCAGCACGCACAAACTAAATTTCACTTGCTATTCAACGACTCTGTCATTTTTTAAAGCCTAAAAAGCCAGCTTTTGCTTCTTTCAAAAACGAAAAAGTTCGTACTGCACGCGAGTTGCTGGATAATTTTTGGCAAAAGCATCGATCGATGTAATCATTCGACTAGTAAAGGAAGAGATTAAAAAATTTGACAAAAGAGAGCATCGTGTTGTCTCTACTCTGCAATCGGTATTATTTTTCACCTCGTCGACGCATTGCCTGAGCCAAAGCCTGATCCACGGATTTTCGTGGAATTTATGCTCCAACGTGACGTTCCAAATTCCGTTCGACTAATCTCCAGAATTCGCAAAAAGAATCGTCTATCACCGTCTCTATTGCTCCCCTCAAGGACGAAAGCGAGTCTCTCTCGTCGATGAAATATACCCAAGATCTGTCTAAGACACGAAATAATTCCTTAAACCCAGTCCCATCCAGTGGCAACAGAAAATAAAGCACATACGCACGAGTCAGCTTACATCCACGACTCCATCCTCGTATCCTCTAAGCTCTAGTCCGAATCACACATACACACACACACAGCTATCACACCGACACAAATCATTCTCCGTTTCTCCAAGCCGGATCCACGCGCAATAAGGAACACGATTTTACTCTATTTTGCGCCATTTTCCGGATGTTCGTTCCTAGCTCTGTCGCATGTCCTTCGTGTATAGACTCCATCGCGAGTTCTCTGTGTTTCGCGCCGTTGGAGTAACGAGACACCCAGTCTTCACGGCCTCCTGTTATATCCAGGTCGCTTCCTTCCTTCCAGTCAATTTTCCACCGTCTAATCGTCTGGATTTACAGTGATTGTCCACTGAGTAAATACGAGATTACTGGACGCGCCAGTCCACGCGGCCTTAACAAGATGGCGGCCGTTAGAGACGGTCGCGCGCCGGGACTCAGCCGGAGCATTGGTAAAATGCGAACGTGGGCGCCATTTTGTCATCGATAGATAGTCCACGACGGCACTAACAAGATGGCGCGCGATGGAAACATTGGTGCATCGGACTTTAGCCGGAGGATCGGGCAAATGCGAACGTGGGCGCCATTTTGTCACCGATTTTTAGTCCACAGCGGCTCTAACAAGATGGCGGACGATGAAAACGGTGGCGCATTGGATTTCAGCCGGAGGATCGAGACAAATACGAAGGTAGGAGCCATTTTGTCACCGACTTTTAGTCCACGACAGCCTTGACAAGATGGCGGACGATGGAAACGGTGGCGCATCGGATTTCAGCTAGAAGACGGGGAAAAATGCGAAGGTAGGCGCCATTTTATCACCGATTGATAGTCTACGGCGGCACTAACAAGATGGCGGGCGAAGAAAACGGTAGTGCATCAGACTTTAACCGGAGGACGGGGGAAAATGCGAAGGTAGGCACTATTTTCTCACCGATTAATAGTCTACGGCAGCCCTAACAAGATGACGGACGATGGAAACGGTGGCGCATCGAATTTCAGCTAGAAGACAGGGAAGAATGCGAAGGTAGGCGTCATTTTTTCACCGATTGATAGTCCACGGTAGCCTAAGTGCCATTGTGGCCTAACAGTGACATCAGGAAGTCCACAGCGGCCCTAACAAGATGGCAGGCATTAGAGACGATGACCCATCGGACTTCAGCCGGAGGATCGGATAAAATGCGAAGGTGGGCGCCATTTTTTCACCGATTGACAGTTTACGGCGGGCCTAACAAGATGGCGGACGTTAGAGATGGTAGCGCATCGGATTTTAGCCGGAGAACTGTGAAAAATGCGAAGGTAGGCACCATTTTTTCACCGATTGATTCGTCACAGGTTTAACCGACCCTCGTCAGACCTGGACACTTAGATAATTGGAGAAAATTGGCGATAAAAAGAGTCGGTTCTCGCGATGACGATGCAAATTCCTCGGAGGCAATGGGGTCCTGGAACGCCAGGCGGGGCTGACTTGAATTATAATCGGGATTATTAGCCGATAACTATGTGAACCGACGATGAAGTACACCGAGAGGTTAGTGCGTTAAACTATTAACGTCGCGTTAATGCGAGGTGACACGCTTTTTACCTCCGATCTTCGTTATATTAATCAACAAGTTCGGAACCTGCTACGTGTACTTATAAATGCCTCGCAAGCCCTGCGTCATCCGAACTTTCCACCCCTAAATCGTGCACTCGGCCGGAATCCTTCCGAATCCTGTCCTCTCCGCTCAAGGTGTCGCCCTGGTTCAAACAGTGGCAAAAACTCTCGGTTCGCGATTGATATAGCTGCTGGCCCGAAACTTTCTACCCAAATAACATTCTTGAGACTTAGATCGAAAAGAAACGTGATAAAGTAGCGCGATATATAGGCTAGCCGTGTCTCCAAATAAACCTTCAGCCGATTGTCCTTCCCAACATTCTTTCCGCCAAATTCGGCCAACCAAGGTCCCGAAGACGTGATAACCTTAGTAACAAAAATTCTTGTCATCAGAACTGCACGGTATTAACTCCTTAAGGACCGAATATCGATTTAGTAAGTGATTAGACAACTCGATAACATAACGTGATCAGAGGACAGGTGGTACACAGACAAAGACGTCAATTAACTCGTAGCAACCATCATTCTTATCCTAGCCAATAGATGGATTCCTACGTGAAGGAGAGAATTCTCGACCTTCCTTGAATACAAGTTCCTATGTTACCTAAGTGTCCCCGTTTAAGATAGGACCAGGCAGGGCTAGATAGCCTTACTGATGAGTCCACTAGTAGGCCCAGGACCAAATGCATCCCTTCCTTTTCCTTTCATCCTTCTACCTGTTAACCCTATCATAGCGCAACGACCAAGAGCATATCAACAGGCTAGTAGGGACAACAAACCATCATCAGGAACCACAAGAGTCGTCCAAGACCGATCGTACCAACGAAGACTTCATCATCATGAAACCCCATAGAGGGAACACCTCCACAACTCATTAAGGACAGAATTATTTCGCAAAAATTCCTTAGCTTATTTAATTATCGATTTAGTAAATGATTAGACATCTCAATAGCATAACGTGATCAGAGGACAGGTGGTACACAGACAAAGATATCGATTAACTCGTAGCAACCATCATTCTTATCCTCGCCAATAGATGGATTCCTACGTGAAGGAGGTTAGAGGACCTTCTCGCAAGTCCTCGGTGAATCCTCAACTCCTAGAAATGCAAATTCCTATGCTACTTAAGTATCCCCGGCTAAGACAGAGCCTACTAGGTAGCCTTACTGATGAGTTCACTAGCAGGCCCGGGACGAAACGCATCCTTCAACCTGCTACCCTATCATAACACAACGACCAAGGGAATATCAACAGGGGCATCGTAGGAACCTTGGGAACCACTTGAACAACACGAAAATCATCATCACCATCATCTATACCTCATATAGGAATTCCCACAAACTGAAATAAAATTAAATAATCGTGGATACACTATATATACATAAATGTACAACTTGCAGGTCAGATGAAAAATATTCCATTAATCTGTAAATACTATTAACTATTAATTAATACTATCTAAATACCCCATCATTTCCAGATCTACAAAAACAGATAACCTCATCGATGATCCAAAGAAAAGGCTACCTACCCCATTTGTTCCAGAATAATTCAACCAAATTACACAGGAAAATCGCCACTCGCGCAATCAAGCCTGTAGAAGTATCCACTAAGTTACCCCAACCTCAAAATTCCACGTAAACCACCTGTATTTCCCCGCAACAACCATATCGAACTCGTAAAGCAGGATCAAGTGTAGCAGCAAAACGTTGACCATACCCCACTCGCGCCATTAATCATCCCGACCACAGGAACGACGCGTGTGAAGAAATCTTGAAGCCCGGTAGCAGTAACTAGCCGCAACACCTGAAATCTGCTCTGTAGACCGGCGAGCAGGGTCACAGCTACCTGTGATTAGAGCGTAGGATTGCAGCAGTCGCTGTAAATAACAGCGTTCGTCTTTCTCTTACGTTGCGCGGGCAGCGAGGTGTTAATATCGGGCAGCTATTCTTCGCGAACGGTCGCTGAGATAAGAGGATTGGGCCGATACTCATGGGTGGGCCACGTCGACGGTTATTACCGCGATAAATAGCGCTATTAAGAGTGACACGCGGGAAGTTCCGTCTGTTTCCAGGAGGCTCGCGTGTATAATCGTTGGCCCATAGCGAAGTCGAGCGGACACGTTAAAGTGGCAGCGATTTTCCTAGGAAATATCGCGGGTCCTAGCATGATGTACCACCGGTGTCGTTGCCAGATTGGCCGATTTATCGGCATCTCCGCGACTTTTAGTGACCAGTACCATGGCGAACGTCTCGAGGTCGCGGGCTATCGGCCGGCTATCGCCCATTCACGGGGCTCCAATCGTATTTCACGACTTCCCGAACGGGTATGATCCGTTATCGTGCCTCGATCCAGGGATTTATTTAATTCGATTCATAAGCGCCGCGGAAATGACCGGTGGAAGGTACCCAGCCGGAAGACGCGATCTTCGTGTTTCTCTTGATTTGTGCGTACAAGTGGAGGACGTCGTTGCTCGCTCTTTTTAATCCGTTTGATTTGTGCGGCGAGGAGAATGCTATTCGAGTATCGGGGAATATCGACAGATGAATGGAGCTTCTCGGGGATTTGGTTAACCAGCTGAGTTATGGCACTGATGGCCGCTGGGTCTTCAAACACGCGGTGGGAAATTATCGCGGATATATATTTCCGTGATAATTTATTTCTTTGTGAATCATGAGCTAGGGACTTGGGATATTTCTGTCTCGTAATTTGGATATTTTTTATTTTTTTTCGCGAACGCGTGTTTTATGATTTGCTTTTGTTTTGTTTTTGTTTTTTTTTTCAAATTTTCGAAGAGCTTCCGGCGTTGTTCGCGAATTTTGACGGCTCGAAAACGATTCGCGATGGCTTTCAAAACCCCTCTACGTGCTTCGGCTGTTTATACGTATATTTAGAGCACTTTGCCTATTTTCCTGTATCCCCATTCTTGTATGTTAAAAATGGCACGTTTCGGGTGATTCTTAAATTCGGAAGTGGAAAGCATATGGATTAAAATGTAAATCCTATTCGAACAATGTTACTATCGATTAATATTAATTAAATTAGAATTTATTAAACAATTGGTAATGTTGCTCACGAGTAAATGTACGTAGAATATGTGCAATTGTATGTGAGCACGCGTATACAGTGGCGAGCAAAACTGGACACGAGACAAAAATTATTTAAAAAGATATCGTATCTGGGTAAAATAATTACAACAGTCAACATTGTTGATTGCTTGCTTTTTAGCAGAGTGTATATCGTCAATAGGTCGTCCTCAATTGGCGACGGTTAATGACGAACCAAATTTCTTGAGGAACGTTGTGTTTATAGTGGACTGTATTTTATGTAGTAGTTCCGGATAACTCTTCTGAACTCTTCGAATGTTATTGACTGACTGACTGGTACTGAC
>NW_016912318.1:360608-367942 GCF_001483705.2 Eufriesea mexicana
TGGCCTGGTCCCTTTCTTTGCAGGCCTATTGTCAGCCAAATCCTAAGTGCTGTTGCCTGCTTTCTAACATTAATGGCTAAAGAAAGCCTCGTGTCCGGTGACCCGAGGGAAATAAAGAATTGTTTGAAAATGCATTGAAAATGAAGATAGAAAGGACACGGAACTTGAACTAAAACAGCAATTAGAATCTGGCTGCCAGAAGACCCTAACGGTCTTCTGGGTCTATTCTAAACAAAGGGCCGAACGAAATACCGGCACGACATTCCAAGGCTTAACACATAGTACATACAACAAATTTTCGAAATTACCTATAGATATATATAAGAAGGATGAATGACAGTGCGCAAGGATCGTATGAACGAGATGTTTATAGAAGTATCGGTTGCAAGTGAAGAGTGTCTAGGAATGCGTCTAAGTGTTTAGGCTACGTGGCCCACTGAGGACACACCTGCGAGAAAAGCGTGATTGGGAAAGAGAGCATGGATATGAAAAAGGATAGAGTGTATGGTTTAAATAAGGGTGCATGGACGTGAAACGAACAGTTATGTACTATGCGTTGCATGAAAGAAGTCATCTCGTTCGGTTGCGGGGCAAGAGGGGTATTCCACTTGCACCGCCTATACTCTCGTTAGTAATACCCACTCTTCTATGACACTCCCAAAACTACTATCTCCAAGTTCGGTAACGTGAACGTTAACATAGGCGTAAGATATCCGCGAAAGAAACGTTATCTCAGAGTTAACTTACAACGAATTGTAAACACTACTACGCTTTGGGATGAGTCTACGCTCTTGCATCTATTTTTGCGTCTGTCTCACTTTGTCTCGTTGCTTCGTTCGCTTTCTTCGTCACACGGTGTTCTATGACCTGGCTAATAGGAAGGGATCAGTTCTACCAATAAGGGAAGCGTTTTACTCTACTTCTGCCATGATGTTAGAATGGTTGGACTGGTGGGGATTCGGTCCAACAAGTTTCTCAGATGACTTCTTTCATGCAACGCAGAATAGAGAGGAGTTCTTAGAAGTTCTGCAGAGAGAGAGAGTTACTAAGAGGAGTTATTGGTTGTTAGTTGTTTAGTTGTGTTTTAGTTGTGAGCCATTAGTTGTAACTGGTCGAGTCGTCATTTTGTAGTTGAGTTGAGCTTAGTCGATATAGATTCGTATGCTTAATCGTCACCCACATATTGCTAAATTATTATTGTTAATTAATAAATAGTTCTATTATTTACCACCACCTAACCATAGTCTCTACAATATTCATTCATCGTATCGCTGAAATTACTATAATCTGTGCAAGTTATACTTAGGTACCCATTAAAGATCGGTAGTTCTAGCGTTAACGTATATCGTCAATAGGTCGTTCTCAATTCTCGCGACGGTTAATGACGAACGAAATTTCTTGAGGAAGGTTGTGGCTATAGTGGACTGTATTTTACGTAGTAATTTCGGATAACTCTTCTGAACTGTTCGAATGATATTGACTGACTCCTCTCATCTTCCTGATCTCTCGGGGGTTATATAATCCTGGTCTCTCTGCTGATTGGTTGCTATGATGTTGGGGGTGTATGTTAACTTCAGCGTCCTTCGGTGGTGGTGGTTGTTTAAACAATCTAGATAGTTGTGCTTGTCGTCTTTAAGAGTGATATATAGTTGTTTGTTACGGATTAACTAAGTGGTGGCTTAGGTGCTACAGAAATCAAAGGGCGCTGACAGTAAGGATATAAACAGCCTTCTACTTAGGACATTGTGGTCCTAGGGCCGCATCAATGGTACTTGAGAAATTTCAGGTCCTTCACACGCTCTAATCTAAACAAAGGGCCGAATGAAATACCGGGACGACATTGCAAGGCTTAAAAGTTAATATAACCAAAAATCTCACGGAACATAAGACCTACACGGACTTAAGACCAACGAGACTTTCATCGACGGTGGCAATTGGCGAAGGAAACTGGGAATTACGAAGCACGGAACGGGACGAAATGCAGCCTTGAACTATCATAAACCAGAGAATTTGCATAACCATCGCTCGCCGTTTTATCGCCGGGGTGCTGAATGCCGTTCCTTTAAAACGGAGATAGCGCAGAAACGAATCGTATTCGGCCATTTTCCCCAGGCAGAAGATCGTTCGCGGCGCGCGTTTAAGTTATTTAGTATATCGCGCCTGGATCGCGGATTTCAAGAGAGGGTTGAAAATCGGCCAGGTATGATCTGCATTTTAATTCGCGCGTTGGCCACGGCTCGATCCTTCGGCGATCATCGGCCCGATCCGGCGTCGATCGTCGGATATGCGCGCCATAAATACGCAAATCGCGGCAGGTTCGGCCAATTGCACTGGTCAATTTTCGATGATCTTAATCTGGAGCAGCGATTGAAATTCATGAAGCATAATCACCGGCGAAATTTCCGCGAACCGACTCGGAATCCACCCCCCTTGCTGCTATTGTTTCGAACGTTCGTTAACGATTACAGATATTATTCTTCGCGTGAAATTGCTCGCAAATAGAGTAACCAATGCACCCGTTACACCGTGGGAATCGATAAAAGTTTGCGTTACAAGCGTAAACATAGCTAATACCGTATTACGCTATGGCCGGCCCAACGTTGCAACCCCTAAATGGCACCGTTGTTTTTAACGGCAGTGCAGGGTATTTAACCCTCTTGCACGTGGTGTAAGACGTCGTGGTGTATCGTTGGAAAGAAGGAAATAGGGGATTGCAGGTTTTATTAAGGGATTTCTGCAGTTTCTTCAAGCCTCCGACGATGTTTCTAGGGTCCCTAGATTACTGGGGATGCTGATGACTGCAATCGGATATTTATTTATTCGTTTATTACAGCAGGTAAACCCCTTAGGATACTGTAGGATGGCGAAACTGGTCTCGAGACACCGAAAATTCACGAAAGAACAAGAACACAAACTCAAAACTCGTAAACTGATTTAACTCAGGGAAAGAACACCGTAATAACGAAAACACACAAAGACGCACTCTTTTAAAACTCTCTTTCCAACACCAAGCGACTCACGCTTGTGCTGGTCACAACCGATTTCCAAGGACTCTGTTTTGCTTGTCAAGGACCACGCTGTTATGCTTTCCTTAACCTACGCTTCACCTCCCCGTAGAGGAGTCGAGCAACTTAATTTTGTTATATAGAATAACTTTTCGATTTGCTTCCAGAAGATGTCGATCGGTTTACAATTTGTTTTTGTTGGCAATAGCCGATTCGCGATTTCTTTTGGTATCCTACAGTACTGAGCGAATGGCAATCGAAACATGGAGCTAACTGCTAATTTTATTTCTTAACACTTTGTTCACCGGATATTTTACACAGAAGCTATGTCGAATTAACTAACAGTCAGAAATCGTATATTAAATTTCACGGGGTTTGTGCAAATTGGATACATCCAATACAGTGGCCCAATTTCCTCCAATTTCGAGCTCAGAAAAGAATTTCTCAATGGATACGAGATCCTTAAAATTTCCCCAAACTTCTCAATCGAAAACTCGGCTATTATTTTGTAATCCAATCTTCAAAATCACTTTCACGCGCAATATTCCATATTGCTCTGGGTTTCGTGAACTAAAATCGATAATGCAAGTGCAATGACGAGTTAACTCGTCACTGGTCAACAACGTGTTAAGAAAAATATTTTGTTCCAAGAACTGAACATTTAAGAATTTTCCCTGATACAGAAAATTAAATATATTCGTTCTAATCCAAGAAATAATAAGATCCCATCTCTTTCTGAAGAACAGATCAACTCAAAAACATATCGAACAATATCTACCCAAGAAATTCGAATTTTTAAAAAAATTCAGAGCTTCGAATCTCTAAAATTTTCTTGGAAATCCTCCAAAAATAAAAAGACAAAGCTACCCCTAATTTTCTCATTTTCATCTCTCGCGATCAATTTAAACCCGAAAATACAGGCTCGACTTGATAAAAAAAATACTAAAATTGTTAAACAACGGGACAATTGACAATTAACCCTTTGCACTCGAGAGGCGACTCTCAGTGGCCATTTAATCAGATTCTAAAGATCGTTATTAATTAACCCTTTGCACTCGACGATCTTTTGGCTAGAGAAGAGTAGAAATTCAAAGATTCTCTACTAAGAAACTGACGATACTTTTTTGTGTAGTAAATAACGAATTGTATAATAATAGAATTGTAGAATTGTAGAATCTGCACCTCTCGAGTGCAAATTAAAAATTAATAGTTATTAATTAATAATTAATATCTGGAATTGAAAATTGTCCAAGGATACGTGGAATATCGAGGTAAAATAATTCTACGTCTTACAATTAATACCGTTTTGAAAATATCGTCGACTTTATGACAGAAAGTCTTCGAATTACTATGTTTCCATAAAGAAAAGATCGCCGAGTGCAAAGGGTTAAAGCTAGATAATAGGGAACAAGACGATGGGGTTACAATGCTGATTACAACAGTATGAGCTTCCTGACACGAGATCAGCGATAGCTGCGAGAGACGTGGTAAAAGGCTCCTTTTCCTCTCGAAATGACCAACTATAGATTTCAAACGGAAGCATTTCCATTTAAAGACTGCTTTGGAATAATCGGCTGCGATATTGGGCAGGGAAGTCTTCGCATATGAATTGAAGTAAGCCGAATCGGCTCTTAGGATTACAGGGGTTACGGTGCAATCCGAATGGTTTCGAAGGAGGAACACGGTGGTCGAGATGGGATTTATTTTTTGAACGAAATATAGCTTATGGTGGACGTTATGATAATTTTGAAATAGGATCATTCTATACGTAACCAAAAAATATTAATATTATTTGTAATCCGAGTTAACAATGAATTTACCACGATCAGTTTAATCACCTGTGATTGGAGAAGTGGAGGAAGAAGAATTAAAAAAGGAACGAAATAAAAGGAAATATCGAAAAATTCTTTTGACGTATATTAACACATTGGCTGCCATGGGGGTCACCGGTGACCGGCAAAGTGACCATTAGTAAAAATACATAATTAGAGTAAATATCGATACTGATACATTTTTAAATAGTACCGTTGTTACTATATTGGTTCGAAGAAATTAATGCCATACAGAACATGCGAAAATAATTTTATTTATACAAAGAAAAGGTGAACCAAAACAGTCGGCACAATATGTCGCCATTTTTTTAGTGCAATTCTTTGCTCCCATTCTTCCTAGCTGATTTGAATTATTTTCATAGCACGCTTTGCAAAATTGCCTTACATTTCGCACGCTTCCAGGTTTCTTTTTAAATTCGCCACGACGTTCTTCCTGTACGTAATTGCTCGATGAAATGCAATCTTCGTGATCGGAACATTTCACTAAATACATCGCTAACTTCATCCTAAAATCGGGAATTGAAATATTTTTTCCAGTTGCTTTTTAAACGATTGATAATGGCAAAAATGGTCTACAGCGCCGCGGGGGTCACCGGTGACCCCCACCACGAAAAATACATTAAACGCGATTATACAACTCACCTTATCTGTTGTAAATAATATTTCAACGTAATATGCATAGCGTAATAAAATATTCATGTTGGAGCCATGGGCAAACCACGTAAAATGCGCGTGGCAGTCAACGTGTTAAAAGAAAAATGAAAAATCTGTTAATTATTGTGACCCTTTGTGGGATAAAATGAGACAGCGTTGTGATTTGTAAAACAGAATTTACAATCACAGGATACTTTAAGAGAACGACTTGTACATTATATCATAACACTTGAGACACACACACTGGCAATCAAAACAAAGCAATACTTAATATACAAATAAAAGAAGAATAATAGGCAATAGGAAGAATAATCGGTAATAATACAAACTAATTGTAAGGATGCTAATTATCGTAGGGATTCCTATATTATCAACAAAATTAAGTGACCAGAGAGATAATACCAAATACAGAATTTTTAATACAAATTTTAAAAAATAATTATTTAAGCTATGGTATGGTTAGTGTTAATGTATAGGTATAGGTATTTAGGTATGTATAGGTATTCGTATATGAACAGGTACAGTGAGTATCGAAAGTATTGTGAAAAATGTTATTTAATTATTATATTATATATAGTTATATAAAAGTATTGTTTAATTATTGGTTAATTTTTCTAAAGTTTGCATATATTTTGGCAGTACGTGGAACTGCAATTTGTTATATAATTTTCATAAAATTCGTATACTTTCGTGACTCACTGTAAATGGGGAATGATTTAGGAATGGAAACGACGTGTCGGAGTTATTAAAATGAAGAAATTTACGGGGATATATTTATGCTAATGTTTGGAATTTCCGTGACGATATGGGAAGGAAGAATTTTAGTGGCCCCCGATGAAAGTTAATATGGTGACCTTAAAAATTCTTTTTCTGGCCGAACGCCCGGGCAAGCTCGCATTCAGGAGCAAGGAACAGCAGGGTCGAGCATTTTAGGAATGTATAGTACAGTCACAAGTGCGCGCCGTTGTGTCAGGTAGGGAAAATTTATCGTATTTGTGGAAGCCAGTGCCGTACAAATTGCTACACGTAGTAACGTCCTGATTTCTAACGAGTGCTATAGCGTGCTTTTAATTTAATTTCACGTATGCCGCATTCGCGTGTCCCTCTGCGTAGAAGAAAGAAATTTATTCTGAAAATGAAAGATTAATGGGGAAAACAGTGTCAAACTTAGCGAAAACTTTTTGTTCGTTTCAGTTCGAATCAGTATTCTATGCTCGCGTATCCCCCTTTCCACTCTTTGAATAACTTCTACGAGCTATAGATACGTAGCGTGTTTCCTTTAACTGGAAACGCAGAAATATCTCGTACAGGACTGGAGATATGAAAAATCAAAAATACAACGCCTGGAATTTATTTTGTGCTTTCCAGATGGGAAAAGAACTTGCAAGTATTCAAATGGACTATAAGATTCTAAAATTTTTGAACCCTTAGATCGGCAAATAATTTCTTATTAACGATATTAATTTATTCATATTTTATAATATTTTTATATTTTAATATTCTATAATGTTAACATTTTTTTACAAATTAAACTAACATAAGTAAAAGCATAACAGTGCGCGACCGACAAATTTATTTAATTTATTTAATTTATTATTTACACGATAGAATTTAATCATTTAAATATTTTACAAATTTTTACAAATTAAGATAAAAGTTACACCTATATGTTTGAAATTTCTACGATATATGTATATTAGAATGATTTTAGCCTCTTCCTATAATGGCAAACTGCAGGATTAGGTTAATTATATTATGTATTATAAATTGGGAATGGTCACGGTGTATATTAAAAATTATTTTACAATTTTTAATTCCTTGCAAACTGAAAATTCTAGCTATA